>NC_051156.1:178535006-178781990 GCF_013339745.2 Dermacentor silvarum
GTAGTTTTATTTATTTTATTTTATTTATTTATTTTTTTTGCTCACCGCCAGCTCCATGTAGCAGACGATGCGCGCTGCGGAACCGTTCTACTGACCGCAGCGCCAATTTTGCGTCATGACGCGGAGAAGCGGTGAACTACGCTCCAGACGCGCCGGTCGGCACACCTACCCATCTAGCCACCGTAGTAGAGGAGTGATAAAGGTGCGCAAAGGCTGAACAGCGCTGGCTGCGTGGCAAACAGGAAGCCACTCGCGAATTCGAACTACCCCAAGCACATAGCGACGGGCGGAATGGCCGACAAGCGAGTAGAGAAGGCCTGTTGTGGCGGCGAATCGAGTCCGCCAAGGGATCAGTATAGAACGAGGAAGAAATTCCGTTATTCAGACCGATCACGTATGTGAAACCCTTAGTCGCGGAAATATCCAAGCAGCAGCCACGACAAACTTGAGGTGCTACTTTCAGCTATATTCCTACTGGACACATTGTGCGAGGAGGCCCACAAGGTGTTGCTTCTTTTCCTTAAAATTTAAACACCGCAGTCCTATAAATAAAAAGTACTTCATACTACCCATCCTCCCAATGCACTGCGAACGTATACTCTCTTCAACAGCACAGCTGAGGGACAAATTTCCTAGCTCAAGGTCCCGAAACACATGTTCCGCATTGCGCACTCACTAATAGAGCACTGTACGGGCTCAGGCCTACCCAAAAATCGCGGCAGAACCCATCTCACGATGGCTGTCAACGGGAATGCGTTAAAAATTATACTAATATAACCACGAAACATATTTCCACTCTTTTCGCCATTTTAGAGCGGCGCATTCTCAGTGGCACCTACCTATAGTTACCTAAGTTGACATCAACCAGGTTCATTGAAGACCAGCAGGGACCGAGTGACACATGCCCAGCGCTCGAAGTCGCCGTCCAAAAACTTCCTCGAACTGCCTACCCACTCCCGCATCTAGAGTGACCCACGTCAGCGCGAAAAAGGTCCGTTGAAGGGCGGCACGTATGTACACATTGCCACATACTCAGTGACCCAAGTTGGCCCGGTGGTTGGTTTCGAGCCCTGCTGCCTCAGCGCAGCAGTTCCATGCGCAACCACTTCGACCGCGGACACCCAGTGACTCAGGTCTCTGTAGATGCCGGACTGGGTGGGTACCGCTGTTGGAAGACACTTTTATACTGACTTGGAGCACTGCACTCGTTCTGTGCTAGTATTCAATGAACTTCTTCGATGCCAACTTTGGTCACTGGGTGTGTGTCAGTAGGTGTCTGCCGCTCTTCAATGAACATCTTTGGCACCATCTTTGTAACGAGACATGTGCCACCGGGAATGTGCCTTAAATTTCCCCGATGTAGAGTGCAATTGAACCCACGTCACAAGGGTTCCTCAAGGACAGATACAGGACGCTTTGGCAGACTGCGCCACAAATGCACTGGGTATGTGCCAGTAGCGCACCCAGGATCTCTGCCAGGGGGGGGTTGACAGTTTGCCAATACCATCTAAACAACACTAATTTCGATTTCTTCACGGGAAATTGTCAAGAAAATGCGCTTCTTGCGAGTGTGCAGACGATTGCGCGTCTTGCATCTTAGTTGCAGCACTAAAATGCGTAAGGAAAGAAAAGGGGTTAAACAAAAGGGGGGGTTAAGTCGGCCTCAGGGGGGGGGGGGGGTTACAACCCCCGGATCCCCCCCCCGTCGGTGCGCCACTGGTATGTGCCCCTCTTCAATGCACCTCTCGGCAGCTTGCGTCACTAAGTATGTAGCACTGAGGGTGCGGCAAGCGACGGACCTAGGTCGCGGGATCGAATCCCGGCCACGGCGGCCGCATTTCGATGGAGGCGAAATGCGAAAACACCCGTGTACTTCGATTTAGGTGCACATTAAAGAAGCCCAGGTGGTCGAAATTATTCCCGAGTCCCCCACTAGGGCGTGCCTCATAATCGGGTCATGGCTCTGGCACGTAAAACCCCATAATTTGTTTTTAGCGACGGACCAATTCTCAGTGATCGCAGGCACCGGCGCGCCATGCTTCTCGTCTCGGAGGCCACGCACGCACTTCCCGGCAGTCCCACAAGACGGCGCCCCAAAAAGAAGCGTGACGCCTTTGTCAGCGTTCGCACGCACATGCATTTCGGGGGATACGCCCACGGCGGCAGCGCCAGATGGCGCCGAGTGTTAGGTTCTTCATATTACACAAGTTATGTTATAATCGTATTGATGAATGTAATATATTAATTTTGTTTATTATTTATTGTCGCAAGAGCGATGACAGGCTCCGGAAGCGGGGAACGTTCGCGAAAGCTAGGGCCGTATACGCAACAACGGAAGGGCTGCGCGGAGTCTCATAACTTGTATTCACTCGAGAAACATTTTCCCCCGGGTTCTATGAGGGCTCCGCGTTGTCATATGCTTATATCCATGGTTCGCCTGCGTCTGCAATAAATCTAATAAATTTGGCTTTCATCCTATGTTTCTACTGTGGACGGTTCCCAGCGCTGTATTTGCAGAAACATAAGTACAGTATGCAGCTGAATAGACGCTTCTCGTACCCTGTAAGCTTGGTTACCTTTCTCCAGCCTGAGGCCCTTTTGTAAAATAAATTGCTCAAGTTTAAAGTACCGGTTAGCGAAGCATGCGCCAACAAAACAACCATTATTGCTATTTGAAACACCTTGCTCCCCATTGCACGTTCGGGCCTCGGTAGGGCATATCAGTGTTGGCGTTAGCCATGTACGTGAAAGGGGTCAGTTCAAGGCAGATGCGTAGTATGCGGGCTAATACTCAGACGAAATGTGACACGTACATGCCATACCTAAACGGCGCGTAGAAAATGCGCTCCTCGCACAACTGCGACGCGGTGTTCAAAGGGGGCTGCACTTGCGGCTCCATCTGCGACGCCGAAGTAGTCGCGGCGGGACGGTGTTCTGCACCAGTAGCGTGCAACCAGCGCCGACTGCAGAGCTAGAACGTGGGATACAAACTCAGGGTAATATGACCGAGGATCGGGCGCTTACTTAAAGACGTTGGGATGGAAATGTGAGCAAGCTCGTTTTGCCTGAAGGATCTTGCTAAAGAGTAGTTTTCCACAAACGCTCGTCGTTGCTATAGGATAACTAATGTTCGACCGATAGGCTTAGAGTATTTAGCACATCGTTACCGTTTTAGCATTGTCGACTGCCGTGTCCCGAGCCGACAACTGCTCAATATTTACAGCTACCACTTGACAAGTTTACCTGCACGGCGCCTCCGCCATCAGCGATAGCGACCAGGCGCCGAATAGACGACTTAATTGACGCTGAATGTTGACCAACAAAGTAGCGCCAGTGAGAAAACCCCAGAATAACCGAAAGTTGAGCAAGCCGGTAATAGGGATTCATGTGACTGAAAGGCAGGCGTTTAAACATGGACACAGGAAAGACCGAAAAATACAGCACGAACGTTTGTGCTACGCAACTAAACGTACGAGTGTGCATCTGGAATGTAATTTCACGTCAGAATGTAAATCACGCCGGCTGGTTACTCGGGCAAACAGGAAACGTAAATGTGCACATGTTCACTGAATTGTTTAACTTGCATATGATTTCCAGGCTCTCAGAGTCGGTTTTGCTTGTTTCGTAAGGTGTATCGGAGAAGTAGCTTCTACGATACTTCGAGCTGCCATAAACGAGCTAGAAATTGCGAGCACCGTGAACGGAAACTGCTCACGTGGAGGTAAGCAAGGCGAAGGTCAAGCGCAGAATCGGTTTTGGCGAGAGCCGGGAGAAGAAACCGCAGTTGAAATCATCAACTAAAGGGACGCAACTTGAATTAAATGGAAGCAGTCATGCCGTGATCACGTTAACAGCGTGTGCCATGCAGGCGCTATGACGTCAATAAACGTGCATAAGCTTCGCGCGTGCCGTTCTGCGCGTCATGCATTTCGGAGGCAACGCGAAGGCTTTGCCGCTGCGCCGCTAGGCAGTGCAGCATACCCCTAGGGAACCGTGTCTCCACTTTTCACGCTTTGTGTTAATCGCATAGAAAGACGACAGAAAGCCTGAACTAGATTTTGATGGATCTTACATGCGTAATGGGTACAACAGATAGTTTCTGGGGATGTATGCGAACGAAATAGGGCTACTAGCGGACAAAGCGAGGAATTTACAGGGACTGCAAATACGTGTGGCAATGAAGCGATATATCTAGACCTTAATTTTACGACAGAGAAATCGGGAACTTTCATGAACGACCAGATCAGTAATGACGTGGTATCAGTTCATACACAGGAAGTCAAACACCCGAAGTCACGCAGTTCGCGGAGGAGAGGGCTAGTCAAACTTGCCCTAGCCTTTTCTCTCTACGTCCCCTACCGAGGCCAATGGCAAATAAAGTTGTTATTATTAATATTCAATGCCTTTAAGGAAGGAAAGGCATACTAGAACATCCACCAAAATGATATGAAAGCCAAATGCATAAATAGTGAAACAGAGAAGTCTGGGCATACGATATACGCGATCATCACTTTTAAGTTTTACGGAATTTGCAAAAATCGCCTCTGGCAGATAGCATCATTCTTTTCCATGAGTTAGGGTTCATGTTCATGAGCTCTGAATAATCCAGCTCAACTTGAGTAGAATTATGTTATCGGCAACAGGCGAGTTCGGGAATGATGTTCTGTCCTTAAAGTCGGGCATCTTGTCAGTGTTGGAAGTAAACAAAAGAAAGGTAGGTCAGTTGCCTTTGGGGGGCCAAGGTAAAACCACAAATGAGACATTGCAGGATGGCATGGGTTGTGCTTCTTTTGAAATCAGAGAAGCACTGAGCAAAATTAGTTTCGGTGTAAATAGTCTGGAGGATGGATTAAAAGAAATGGGTGGCTACATGTGCACAAGTATCTGCACCTGAAAAGTGTGGACACCGAATGAAGGAAGAGGTCAAGAAAGTAGGCAACCAAGTATAGGGTAATTGAAAGTATTTAAAGGCAACCCGGAGTGATCAAAAAGAAAGTGAGAAAGAGTGGCCATTGAATGCAAAGGATGGAAACACCATGGAGATTTACAAGCATGGAAAGAAAGAAATCAGGAGGCAGAAATTTCGGCACAGCCCATTGTCGTGACGGGCCGCCGTGTTGTGCACGCCAGGCGTGCTCTTATAGGACGAAGTCCCAACGCCGTGAACGCGGGTGACAGAAACCCCCCATTTTATTTTCGCATGCAAGTTCTGGTTCACGAACGCGTGGGTTCGGATATTGTACTTTCTTTTACTTTCGCCAAAACTAAGACATCGTCCATGACATTGACAACATACGGAAGGCCCCATAGAATCTCTGACATTCTGAAGATATTCTGGCGAGAGGCGTACCAACTATTTCTCGAGTGGGGGGGGGGGGGGGGCAAACCGCAGATCTGACTCTCTCTCCACACACACATATATATATATATATATATATATATATATATATATTGAATTACTAGTACAATAAGTGAAAAAGCCTGGAAATGCATCTGTCAGGTATTTTTATTTGTAACAATAGACCTATTTCTCAATAACACATAGTGAACCATCGAGACCCGAAAAATTATTTGAATTTGCACTTATTTCTTGTCGCTATAAAATATATATGTGATGCCGGGACAAATGGCATTGAGTGAACAGAGGTCCCTGATCCAACCCAGTAGCAGCAGTGCAGCGAAAAAAAATGCACATTTGTTGCAGTCAATTTTACTAATTAAACAATTTTACTTGGTGTCCACAGCATAAATGTGTCGCTAGTTAAGGTAATAGTACTGTCGAGGTTATACAGAACGAAGTACAATCAACCTAAAATACTCTCAATACTAAAAAGAAAAAGACGGCAGAGGTGTGCGAACTTGGTAAATTACAACCCGATCTTTAGCGAAGCTGTCTTTTTTTTTTTTTCGAACAGTTGCAATAAATGTTTCAGTTTCTTGTAATTACATCGCAGACTTTGAAAAATTACCCGTATATTAGTGTTCCGCTTTAAACCTTGTCCCCGTGTAATGCTTTGAAGCACTTCTTGCTGGAAACTTATGGCGAATTCCATTGGGAGAACAGGAGCACTCAAAAGCACCCTGAAAGTGCTCGTTACAGAGAGGACATGTTTCAGTGGTTGAATAGGAGTGGGAGAGCCGTCATCCAGTGGTAGCCCAAGAGCAGTTTCGCTGCGCCGAGAGCAGCCGGGAGCAGTCCGCACTGCTCTCGCCTGAAAAGCGGAGTAAGCCGTCATATCCTCCTCATTTCTTTTTATTTTGCTTCAGCCGGCGCTAGGGTCGCCGGCTGAAGCGCGCGCGGCGGCAATTTCGGCAGCCAAGCGAGGTTGGTTTTTTGGCACCGCTGTTTTTGACGTCGGTGATACGAGCGAGCTTCGCGGCTATTTAGCGACAGATCCTGGCATTTCTAGTCCGCCTTGCTTCTCGTTGGATGCGCGGGGGACAGCGGGCTTCGCCTTGCTGAAGTGCTTGAGACGCTCGACGGTGACAGCAGTGAAAGCTGCTGGAGCGCTCAACTTCAGATTCAAGTTGCAGTTTCAGATGATATTCGCAGGCCGAAACATTGTGGGATGCGTCGGCGCTGCACAAAAGTATGTAGTACGTGGCTGCAAACGGTGACAGCGTTACGCCCGACAGATTACAAGACGATCAGGCGTGTTTTGCCGCTCTCCTGCAGAGAATAGTGGGACGTCGATTGCTTTAGTCATATGGTACATTTCTCCTCACACGTCCCCCTTCCACCTGCTCTCCGAATGCACGCCGTATTCCAGTGGCGGGTCGAGTGTCCCTGCTCTCACTGCGCGGTCACCCGACTCCGCACTGCGCAGCGCCCTGCTCCTGTTCTCCCAATGGAATTCACCATTAAAGAAAACAGTAATTCATCAATACACATCTTACTTCGTCAGAAATTTTCATTATCCCCAGATATAAACAAGATGCCTTGCTTAGCTCACCGAGGACACCAGAGAAGCAAGCTATAGGCATCCCGTATGGTGCTCGGGAACAAATGGGAAAACAAGGGTTTAGTAATTATCTGCAACACTTGCATTTAAACCAGGAAAGTGACATTTTCGCAACGCACTGCGCTTGAAATTCTTCCTATTTTCATGAACGAGAAGAAAGGGAACCGAGGGGCCCGATTTTTATTATCATATCATAAGAAGCCAACAAACAATGACACCAAGGACAACATAGGGGAAATTACTTGTACTTAGTAATTGAATTAAAGAAATTATAAATTAATGGAAATGAAAACTGATGAAAAATCAACTGTCCGCAGGTGGGGAACGAACCCACATCTTCGCATTACGCGTGCGATGCTCTCACCATTGAGCTACCACGGAACAGTTTTCCCATCCGCTTTCTGGGGTATTCATGTTTTACAACTATATAGAACTAACCCTGGGTGTGTTAGCCAATTCAATTACTAAGATCAAGTAATTTCCCCTATGTTGTCCTTGGTGTCATTGTTTGTTGGCTTCCTATTTTCATGGAAATTCAAGTCCATATCTCATGCAATTGTTTTAGGAGTCGGGGAAAGCGGCGGTATGACACCCTGGAACACTTCAATATGTAACTTTCTACAAAGGCTTGCAATGAACCTACACAGAAAAAAACATTTATCGCTCGTCGCTCAGGATATTTTTTCGTACTTCGAATAAATATTAACACCGTGTCCCGCATAGTTTACTGAGGATACCGGGATCAAAAACTAAACGCCGTGTATAAAACAAAAATTGCATGGGGAAAGCGAGTATTCAGTAGCAGTTTTTCGAGTACGTAAGCAACCACCGCAGTTCAAATTTTTGAAACACGTCACAATAAGGGGGTCTTCATTTCTTCAAAATATAAAATATCCGCTGTTCTTGCTCCTGCCGGGAAACAAGTAGTGGGGTAGCTCTTATTCAGAAACCGCCTGAAAATGAAATCGATAAAAGCAGAAGTGATACAGGCCTTTAGAAAAAAATCAGTTAAGTGTTCTATTGGCTCTGAAATAGCTCTGCACGTTCGACCGAGGTCACTTTCACGAATATACCACCTCGCAGACCCTCATGTAATGTCCTGTTCTGGGACCTTTGAGGTACCATGAATAAATGAACTTGCATATAAACACTAATCCGTTCTAAATTAGAATATCCGCTATCTTCAGGTTAATATGATTAAATTATTCTCTCTGACTACTCCTATAATATGCCAGTGTCTTCCCTCACTATATGCCACCGCAAATGTCTTTTTTTTATTACAACCACCAGGTTAATAGCGCGCGGCGTTGATACGCCACGAAGCGGACATGGACAAACGCACCACGATGGCTATTCCCTTGAAGGCCGCGTTTCTGGTTCATAGCGCGTCTCTCTGACTACTCCTATAATACAAGTGTATACTCTCTCAGCCTTAAATCCCGGTTGTGTCTTCCCTCGCTCACCTGCCACCGCTTAAGCAAAAGTGCTCGTTTTTTTTTTTTTTAGGTTCTTTCATTCGCTGCCCACGGGTAACCAAATCATCATTACAGCGCATCGTTTCGCCCGCCATACGCATCCAAATGCTGTGTATCTACCACGCGCCCATTCCACCACGTATCAGCGTTCTTTTTTTCTGCACACAGCCCGAGAATGTAATACCCTTCCTTCTGACATCACCCTCATCACAGACATTTCCCGTTTCAAAACTGATATTGAAGGCCATCTTTCAAGTCACGCCACCTAACCTGTCCCGTCATTTTTCTACGTGCCCACCCCTCATGTAATGTCCCGTTCTGGGACCTTTGAGGTATCATGAATAAATGAATGAATAAATAAATAAATATACGATAAGTCGTGATTACACAAAGAATAAATTCGACAGTTACACCTCTAAGTGGTTTGATTAGATTTTTGATGGTGATAAGATATATATTTATACTGCAACGCTACGTAGACTATTTCTGGACGGAGATTCAATGGCTCCAGCATTTGATAATCCAACCATTTCATGCAGTAAGGCACACCCATCCTTGGGCGCCGCTGATTAAAATACTTTATCCGGACCTCTCCCCTCCCCCGAAGGTTAAATATTTCAAGCCGATTGTTTTGTTTTTTCAAGTATGGTTAGGCGGTAATTTGTAACTGCGGGAACTGTCCAGCGCCAGGACTTCTGCGCAATGCAAGCGTGTATGTCGAATCTCGCGCGTCGCCCACTACAGCGCGTCACGAGGAGGCACAATACTCGCTGCCCAAACCGGGGATACGTAGTAAAGAAAAGCATTATATTAACGTGGTGACTCTATTAAGCAATAAAATTTAGCTTCAGCTGTAGTTTTGTTGGACTTTCCAGTGTGTAGCCGAAAGTGCCCGCTTTCGAAAGTGGGGGGGGGGGGGGGGGGGCAGATGGCATTGCTTTGCCCCCCCACTTCTGACAGTGGGGGGGCACTGCCCCCCCGGTAGATACGCCTATGTTTGCATACCTTCTTTAACTACTGCGCGCAGCATGTAAGCATTGGCGATCAAATAAAAAAAAGTAGGCAAGCTTTCCATCAGGCAGATCAAACTTAAGAAGCACTGTTAATTTAGAGAGGCGCTGGGCGACGGGACAAGAAAACACAAAACGTATAGCGCACTCCCGTCTGGTCGCCTAGCGCCTCTCGGAATGAACTACGTGCCAAAAGGCTCAGTCTTCAACAGTTCAGCTTAATAAGCAGTACATGTCTTAGAAGTCCATAATATGCTTGTATTTCTTGCGTAACTATACTCGCGGAAAACTTTCTGTGGCAATGAAGGGAAAGCTACGGAGGCAAAGCGCGCACAAGTGAGAGCGCTTCTGAAAGGTCTCGCGTTTTAAACCGCGGTGGTTTAGGCTGGGGAAGAGAAAACATAAACTGCTTATTAGCAACAGTTAAATAAGGCAGAACACACCACTGAGTATAAAAATTCATTTATTTTGCGGCTTTTCCCTTCCGCGTCTGGGCAAACGCGAAACCGTCGCACGTGGAAGCTGCGTCGATTCAGCGTCTGTTCCGAGCAACCAAAAGCACTGTCAAACGCTGCCGGACTACTTGGCACGGTAACACATGTGCAGCATTCACGCGCCCGTAGCTTTCCCTTCATTGCCACAGAAAGTTGTCCACCTCGTGACGTCACGGAGCGAGCGCTGCGGCCTTCTCTAGTCTAGGGGGTGTTGCTCATACCCACATATCCAACGTGAGTATGAGCTACACGTTATTTCTTTCTTATCTTCGTTCTTTCTTTCTTGTTTTCTTTCTTTCTGTATTCTTTTCCTTCTTTCTAAATTTCTTATCCCTGGCTCATAATCGCATATCCAATGCGGGTATGCGCTACACGTGATTTTATTATCGTTAATTGTGACATAACTGACGAGCATGCGATGTTATTGATGTCATCATACATTCGTACCCTTCCATGCCAATTTTGGTATATACCAAGTGAACGACATGGCACAAGATTGTTGGCTACTTCTGGTGTACAGGAACGCTATCTTCTGGAACTTAGCCCTTAACAGCTCCGCTGTAAAAAAAAAGAGAAAAAAATATCCTTCCAGTTTCATCGACACTCGCTGGAATGGAAACCGCGCCGAGCGTGGTCTTTATGGCGGCGGCGATAGACGGCGCAGTGTTTGCAGTGGATAGATAGATAAACTTTATTAGAAAGATAGAGTTTTGTTTTGTACCGAAGGTGCATCGCTATTAGTCGGGGCCCCTAGTCCAGGGCTCCGCTGGCTCTTGTCGTCTTCTCTGCTCTCTGGATCAGCTTGAGCTGGTCGACGAGGCCCGAGCTGTACAGCAGTTCCTCCCATTGCTCCCTCGTAGTGTTCGTGTCGTGGTGTTCTATGTTGTGCAGCGTGCACTCCCACGTAATGTGGTATAGGGTTGTTGTGGCCCCGCACCACGGGCATTCGTCCCTATAGGTTGTGGGGTGCATGCGATGTATTATATGTGTAGGTTCGTGTAAGTGTCCTTTCTGGAGCCTACGCCAGGCAGCGGCATCCTCCGTCTTTCGTTTTCGATGGGGGCGGGTATCACAAGCGACTCCCTTTGTGGTAGTTCAAGATTGCTGAATACTCGGGGTCATCTGGGTCAGGGTCATCTGCAGTCGGCATGATGAGTGCTCGGTTATGTACAAATCCCCGAGCTGCTACAGGTTACCCGCCGTGAAGGCAGCGTGGCCCGGTATCCAAATGATGGTTATGATGGTGTTGTCGTCAGTGTCCTCCTTGGGTATTTTGGCTGGTACTTGTGCCGCAAGTCTTGCGATTATTCCCTGTAGGAAGTTGCGGCAGGCCTGCTGGGAATCCGTTAGGATCGTCAGTGGTTTGTTTGCGTGTGGGCCTTCGCGGATGGCTAACGCGATGGCCAGCTCTTCGGCTTCCATGATCATGCAGGAGCGGGTCGATGCACTGCAGGTTACGTGGCCTCGGTGGTCACAGACCACTGCCACTGTGCCCTTATTCTTCGTTCCGTACATAGCGGCGTCCGTAAAACGGGCCGTGGTATGGAACCTGAATGTTTTCTCTATGTACTGGGCCCTCGCTTTCCTCCTTCCGAAGTGTAGGTTAGGGTCCATGTAGCGTGGTATCGGGGCAATGTGATACCTGTCCTGGACGTGACGAGTTATCGTGCAGGTTTCTTGGGTTCGTAGTGTTGTAGCGATATCACGCGTTTGCAGTGGAAAGCAGCGTGCAGTAGCCGCAGTGCAGCGGAAGAGGAGCCCGCGGCTGCATTTTGGATAGTCGGTTTTGCGATGAGAAATTTCGACCAGTTGAATATAGCATTAGAAAACATTTGAAATTTATCCCGTGCTGGGCAGAATCGAACCCACATTACACAAGACAGCAGCCCGACGCTTTAGCAAGCTGCGCCACAAATGCACTGGGTATGTGAATCGATGAACTTTTCAATGAACATCGTTCACGCCAACGCTTTAACGAGCTGCGCCATGAATGCACTGGGTTTGTGCCGCTCTTCCATGAACCTCTCGCCAGCTTGGGTCACTGAGTATGTGCCTTTGGGTGTATGGCTAGAGAGGCAACTCGCAGCGTTCGCACCCAACGACGCGCCACGCATCTAGGAGGCCATGTGCGGACTTCTAGGCAGTGCTACCAGATGGCGTACCGCGTCCAGAAAGAAGCGCGAGACAGGAACCCGGCAGCCGCATGACGCATTTCTCAGCGCATGCACCTGCGCGCCATGCATCTCAGAGGCCACGCGCAGACTTCGTAGTAGTGCTGCTAGATGGCACAGAGTGTTGACAGGGAAGCTCGGGAGAGGAGCCCAGCTGCAGTACATGCCTCGTAAAAAAATGTGTTTCGACGGTGTCAATACGTTGTGTCACTATATTGCTTCAATGCTAAGTGCATTACCGTCGATAATCAACGGGAGATGGGTCCTGCAGAATTTTAAAGCGAAGCTTCTAGGTGAAATCGCCTGTGTACAGAAAACTATCATCATCAGCATTGGCTCGAGCGTCGTCATCTTATTCTGCAGCTGGCTCGTTGGCACCCTTCGGATTGCGTTCGTGCTGGTGCTGGGCACGCGGTCGTGCTACTGCTCCCGCTTTCGTCTTCTTCCACAGCTGGCTGCGTCGCCGCTCTTCATCCCAGCGTAGAATTTCACTTTTGTCGTCGCAGTGGGGAGGCCGCATTTACGGGGGTGTTAGCCAATCATTGTCTTACGTAACGGACAGATTTAATTTTGAAGCAATTTAATTTCGAAGAATCGCAAGCGGCGATGGCGGGCGAATGCTGCTAACCACGCCGCCGAGCAAACACGAGACACCGAACGCAAGCGGCAACGGCGGAATGCGGGCATAAGGCTATTTCACATGGCGCGATTGTGGCGAAAAAGATCGTTCTGTCGCGCACGTCACAGAGCAATTTTCGCTGGCAACTTTCACATGCGTCTTTGACTGCGCGATTTCCGTCTCAGCGACCCCCAAAGTTGCTGCCTGCTCACAAAGTATCCATGCCTGCATCGTTAATAAAAACAACATGGAAACTAGTCAAATATTACAATTTCATGTGATTTTTTTGTTTTAATATAGAATAGTACACAATTTTTCAGCCTTTAAACGCGTTGAGACTTTGCGATATCTTAGTGCGCAGCTGCGGCGAGTGAAAATGCTGCACAAACCGCATAAGCATGCGGCGTGGTGGGGGGGGGGGGGGGGGGGGGTTGTTTTGTACACTCTAGTTGTGTTGTTGCGGTATGATGGAAGCCACAACTCTTCTACTGGAGGAGTATTTGCTTCTCCAAAAGAAGAAGCTACTATTAAGTGTGCAAGTGCCTGGCGCAATTTGTTGCAATGAAGACGTTGACGACGGCGACGATCATGAGGGTACGTGCCGCACGTTGAAGGCCGCGTCAGCCCCCGACCTGGATAGCATGCAGCTTCTCCTTTTAAATGAATTGTGCGAGCTGGAGAAAACAAAAATTGTTGATGAAGGTCCCGAGCCACAGGCGCTGGTGGGTACGCTCTGTTCAAACATCATTGAAACTGGTGCGCGACATTGCTCCGCTGAGCTTCCAACACGCGGTAAAACAGGAAAGCGCCTATTTCGACGGCGCTTGCTGTTACGTCACGTTGCTCCGCCCACATCGCGCCGATCGCTGCGACTCAGCGACGGAAATTCCAACATGTTGGAATCCCGTCGCGGAAAGCCCGCGACGTCGCGGCGGTCGCTGGTCGACAGAATTCGCTGAGTCGCTGTGTGAAAATCGCGCCATGTGAAACGGCCTATACCGTCAGTGACGTCGTTCTCTCCGTCACAGCAGAACGTGTGTGTAACCTCATATTTGAGAAATACTTTAATGAACCCTCGGAATTAGCCCAATGATAAAACTCCGGGGCCGCATATTTCAGCTTTGCTGCTTAACCATCTTCAAGGAGTGGCAGAGTCGACGATTTTTTTGTTTTTTGTTTTTTTGTGTCTGAAACATCTAGTAGAGGACGGGCCGTTATAGCGACAAAGTTACGTGACAGAATTTTTTAAGAAACGTGGACAAATTGACAGTGATTTGCCCCCCCCCCCCCCCCCTGTGCTGACATGCTTATATAGGCAAATAAATTTGATTATTTCCAACATGCCACTAGCCATAAGAGCGACACGCCACGAGGGACTCCGATAGGCATTTGCACAATAGTCGGTTCGGCGTCCGCGTCAGGAACAAGGAATACGAGGAACACTCGACTTTTCATGCGGAGATATTTGCTCCCATCTCAAGTAGCGCACAAAAAGTTCATCTACGGGATTTGTCCAACGATGCAAAAATGTGCTATCGCGCACGTAACGAACACAGGCGACAATCTCGGCCGGATACTTCCTGCGTTGCGTCGAATATTTTACAGCAAAGCTGTTAAGGGCTCACTCTTCCGTGGTCGCGTCCGGCAATAGAAAAAAAGTTGTCGCAGTTTCACCTGAAAGGCGAAGCATCAATTGCGATAGCAAATTTGTAGAGAGCTATACGGAGTAATGATAGTAGCTTTATGAGCTGTATAAACTTGGACATGCAGCAGCACCGGCAACACGCAGAACTGTTGTCGACGCCGTCGGCGTTTTGCCGGCGTTCGCACAAAATGCGTGCGGCGTTGGTGACTGTTGCCGGAGCCTCTGATATAAATAGGCACTTGGTGCCCCAGCTAAACGTCGCCTCCCTTCCCTCCCCCCCCCCCCCCCTCCCCCACGGCCTCTCGCGCGTCGGAAGAAGGCGCGTTTGCTCTACATATATGGTGATTGTAAAGGAGTAAAGAGACGCCTACTTCTGCAGCCCTTAAGGGAGCACGGGAACGTGCGTTTGTTCTCCGCCGTGCGTTCACTCCCCGTGAAAGCGCGCGCCCCTCGCGCCCTTTATCTCGCACATACAGCGTTCGGCGGCGCGCGGCGACGATTTCATCCCCATTGACGTCATACGGAACCTCACGGCGACGGCGACGGCAGAAATCTGCTTTGCAGTGTCCATATTGCCACGTGCAGGAGAAGGCCTTCAGAGCAAGAAGTACAGCACCGGCAGAGACGAGCACTAGCCAGGAAGATGGCTGACCCCCCAAAAAAACTAAAAACCTCTTCTTCTTCTCTCCTTGCCCGAATACTGGCTCGCGCTCGCCGCAGCTTGTGACCTGGTGGCATTTTCCCCCTGTGAAAAAAAAACGGGCATCGTCCCGATGCTAGCGCTAGTCGACGTAGGTAGAGGGAAAGGAAAAAGAGGGAACGAACATAAAGTATGCACAAGTGGGGGGTGAGGGAGAGAAAAATAAAGTACGGCATAAAGTTAAGAAGCTGTCGCACTATCGCGCGAAATAAGGTTTGAGTCGTACAACGTGCACAATCTCCGAGTGGTGCCTTCGGCGCTGGGGTGACATGGCACTATCCGGGAGAACCTCGTAGTTCACGTCACTAACGCGACGCAGCACTTTGTAGGGTCCAATGTAGCGACTGAGCAGTTTCTCTGATAACCCCTGGCGGCGCACCGGCGTCCACACCCAAACTTGATCGCCCTGGTGGTATTCCACTTGGCGATGGCGAAGATTGTAGTGGCGTGCATCTATACTCTGTTGTTTCGTGATGTGTAGGCGTGCCAATTGGCGAGCTTCTTCGGCGTACTGCGTAAATTGCTCAGCGTCAGGGGTGAGCAACGCGTCGTAATCGTGTGGAAGCATCGCATCCAGCATGGTCTGAACCTCACGTCCATAGACAAGACGAAACGGCGTGAATCGCGTTGTCTCCTGGATGGCAGAGTTGTACGCAAATGTTACGTACGGTAGAACCTGATCCCACGCCTTGTGTTGTACATCGGCGTACATGGATAACCTGTCGGTGATGGTTTTGTTCAATCGTTCCGTCAACCCGTTGGTCTGCGGATGATATGCAGTGGTCTTGCGATGGCTCGTGTAGCTTAGCTTGAATACGTCCTCAATCAGCTTGGCTGTGAAAGCTGTGCCTCTGTCAGTGATCACGTACGACGGGGCTCCATGTCGAAGAACGATCTGGTCTATAAAGAACTGGGCAACATCGGCAGCCGTAGCGCGTTGTAGAGCCCTTGTCTCGGCGTATCTGGTTAAGTAGTCTGTGGCGACTACGATCCACCTGTTCCCGGCTGATGATAGTGGAAAAGGCCCGAGTAAATCCATTCCTATTTGATCGAATGGTGCCCTGGGTGGTGCGATCGGTTGCAGCAGCCCCGCGGGCTTCAGTGGCGGGGATTTGCGGCGTTGACATTCACGACAACTCTTGACGTAGCGCTTTACAGATGTAGAAAGTTTGGGCCAGTAGTACGCCTGTCGAACTCTGGCGAGAGTTCGTGAGGAGCCTAAGTGACCTGATGTGGGCTCGTCATGGCAGGCAAGAAGAATGTCGTCGCGCATGTCAGCAGGTATGACGAGAAGGTAGGGTTTGCCATTGCTGTTCGAGTTTTTCTTATACAGGACACCATTTCGAAGGCAGAAGGACGAGAGACTGCGAGAAAGGCGTCGCTGTCATCCTCAGCGGCCGGATCACAAACATCGGTGGGTGCACGCGACAACGAATCCGCATCTTCGTGCTTTCGGCCTGATCTGTATACGATGGTCAGATCGAATTCTTGCAGACGAAGGCTCCATCGTGCGAGTCGTCCAGCGGGGTCTCGTATATTGGTCAACCAGCACAATGAATGGTGGTCGATCACTACTTTGAAGGGGCGACCGTAGAGGTAAGGCCGAAACTTCATGGTCGCCCATACCACTGCAAGGCACTCTTTCTCTGAGGTGGAATAGCTTGCTTCTGCGCGTGAAAGAGTACGGCTGGCGTAAGCTATCACGCGCTCTGTGCCCTCTTGGTGTTGGACCAGGATGGCGCCAAGACTCACGTTGCTGGCGTCGGTATGGACTTCAGTATCAGCGTCCTCGTCAAAGTGAGCAAGAACTCGTGGTGTCTGCAAACGCTCCCGCAGCTCGGTGAAAGCCGCGTCTTGCTCTTCATTCCACACAAATGGTACATCTTCTCGTGTGAGGCGAGTCAGAGGTTCGGCAATCCTAGAAAAATTGGCGATGAAGCGGCGATAGTATGCGCAGAGCCCCAGAAAGCGACGGGCCGCTTTCTTGTCACGGGGAACAGGAAACGAGGCTACGGCGGTGGTCTTGTCAGGGTCAGGCCGAACGCCATCCGCGCTCACAACATGGCCGAGGAACTTAAGTTCTTTATAACCGCAGTGGCATTTCTCTGGCTTCAGTGTGAGGTTAGCGGCGCGGAGAGCGTCCAGCACAGTCTTCAGACGATTGAGGTGTTCCTCAAAGGTCGCCGAAAATACGACGACGTCATCAAGATAAACGAGGCAAGTATGCCACTTCAAACCGGTGAGAACAGTGTCCATCATTCTTTGGAATGTCGCAGGTGCAGAACACAAGCCGAAAGGGAGTACTTTGAATTCATACAGGCCATCCGGTGTAACAAAGGCAGTTTTCTCGCGATCTCGTTCATCAACTTCAATCTGCCAGTATCCGCTTTTCAAATCTATAGATGAAAAATACTTGGCGCGTCGCAGTCTGTCGAGTGAATCATCGGTGCGGGGCAGTGGATAGACGTCTTTTTTAGTCACGCTGCTTAGCCGCCTGTAGTCAACGCAGAAACGTAGCGTTCCGTCCTTCTTCTTCACGAGGACGACCGGCGATGACCAGGGACTTTTGGAAGGCTGTATAACATCGTCCTGAAGCATCTCTTCGACTTGTGTATGTATCGCGTCCCGTTCTTTGGCCGAAACTCGGTAAGGCTGCTGTTTTATGGGCGAGACGTCGGTATACGTAATGATTCGGTGTTTCGTGATGGGCGTATGACGCACCTTAGAGGACGAGGCGAAACATTCTTGGAATTGAAGCAGCAATTCATGCAGCGCTATTTGTTGTTCCTCCGGTAGAGTCGAATTAATGTCTACTTTGCTTAGTGATGCCGTTGCAGCCCCTGGTGTCGATTTGAGAGCATTGTCCAGTGATGCAGCCGGTAAAACATTCAGCAATCTCCGTTATGGGGTAGGCGAGAGCGATGGCAGTGCGACGAAAAAGGTGACGGTACTCATTACTAAAATTCGTCACAAGCAGCGTAGAACGTCCGTCACGAAGCGTGACGAGGCTGCGAGCGGCGCAGAGACCTAGTGTGAGCAAGAGCGACATGTTGCCTTCAGCGACTGCCTCACCGTCACGTAACTTGTCACACACGACATCAACGAGGACACTCGAACGCGGGGGTAACGAGACGTTGTCGGCATAAACGCGAAACGTGCTGAGATGGCTGTCGTCGGTTTTGTCTGCTGCTCTCTCTGTCGAGAAGGTCACGGTGCGCTCCCGCAGGTCGATGATAGCGCCATATTCCCGTAGAAAGTCGATTCCCAGGATGATGTCTCGGGAACATTCGCGAAGTACAAGGCAACTGGAGAGAAACGTACGTCCACGAATGCTAACTCGGAGTGTGCATATACCAAGTGGGGTGACTACATGTCCGCCGGCAGTACGAATTTGTGTTCCGTACCAAGGCGTAACTACTTTCTTCAGGTATGTCGCTAGTTTTCGGCTCACGATCGAGTAATCAGCCCCTGTGTCCAATAACGCACTGACTTCATGGTGACCATCGAGCACCACAGGTATATCCAAAGACAGTCGGCTTCCGAGTTCAGTTGTTGTCGTCGAATCACTGCCGGTACCTGGTCGCGTCCCAGGGAGGCCTTGCTCGCGTCGATTATCAGCGGCCTCGCCCCCGAAGGTTGCTGTCTTTAGTTTTCCCGTCTAGGGCTTGGCGAACGCCCCTGCGCCGCCACTGGGGAGCTCCGGGAATTGGGGGAAAATCGTCTCGGCGACGGTGACCGTGACTGCCGTCGCAAGGGCAGTGGCATGCGCTGTTGAGACAGGTATTCCTCAATGGCTCTTGGTCTTTCGCCGAATCTTGGCCTTGGAGAGTCGACGGCAAAACCCTGAAGTCCGAGGCGGCGATACGGGCATTCACGGTATACATGTCCGGCTTCGCCACAGTGATAGGACAGCGGTCGCCTGTCCGGTGTGCGCCAGACGTCCGATTTTCTTTGAAGCGGTTGGCGGTTCTCCAAGTGCTGGATCGGTTGCACTGATGGAAGTGTATCGTGAGGCGTGGGGCGCACGAAGCGCGGAGAAGCAGGAATATACCGGCTCGCAGCTTCCGCGTATGATGCGCGCCGAAGCTCCGTCGGCACAGGTGGTGTGACCTCCCTGGCAAGCGGGACTTGCAGAGCATGCTGCACCTCGTTCCTGATGAGGCTGGATATGGATCCCGCAGTAGGTTGAGGTGGGCAGTGGATTCTTTGCAGCTCGTCGCGTACCACTGATCGGATGAGGTCGCAGAGGGAGTCGATGTTGATGCTACCTCCGGCAGCTCCAATCTGATCAATCGATGACGCGACGCTGATTTGCCGGTCGTACACTGCTGACCGCTGCTGAAGCACTTTTTCCATTGCCGTGGCTTCCGTTAAGAACTCGGCCACAGTCGTCGGGGGACTCCGAACAAGGCCAGCGAAAAGCTACTCCTTAACCCCTCGCATTAAGTGGCGGAGTTTCTTATCTTCTGCCATGTCCGGGTCAGCTCGACGAAAGAGGCGCGTCATGTCTTCAACGTACATCATCACACTTTCGTTGGGCATTTGGATGCGCGACTGAATGGCCCGCTCGGCGCGTTCACAGCGATCAGCATTGGCGTAACTTGCCCGCAGATGACGACAAAAGTCGCTCCACGACGAGAAGGGTTCGCGGTTCTCGTACCAGGTGCGAGCGCCATCCTCCAGGCTAAAGTGCACATTCTTCAGCTTGTTCGTATTGGTCCACCCATTGAAATCAGCGACGCGTTCGAACTGAGCCAATCCAGTCTTCGACGTCCTCAAGGATGGAACCATGGAAGACTTTTGGCACTTTCTGTAGCGTATAGTGAGCGGCAGTAGTAGTGCCTTCGATACCGCTTTGGTGCGTCGCTGACGTAGTCTCGGGAAGAGGTCCAAGCTCAGGGGGCAATCCTCGGACTTTTCGGCTCGCCCGGTGAACAGGTGTTGTCACTGTAGGCACGGGGCTACCAGGAGGCGTGTAGGACATTTTCTGGGACTACCCAGCACCTCCACCAGTTTGTCACGTGCAGGAGAAGGCCTTCAGAGCAAGAAGTACAGCACCCGCAGAGACGAGCACTAGCCAGGAAGATGGCTGACCCCCCAAAAAACGAAAAACCTCTTCTTCTTCTCTCCTTGCCCGAATACTGGCTCGCGCTCGCCGCAGCTCGTGACCTGGTGGCAATATAATTGCGCTCGCAATAAAAAAAAACTCTCATTGACCGTATATATGGTGCAAGTGCGAGTGAAAGCGCGCGAGGGCGCTTTCACTCGGAGTGAACGCACGGCGGAGAGCAAACGCGACTTATGTGCGAGTGAAAGCGCGCGAGGGCGAGGGACGTGCCATTTCACGACGAGCGAACGCAAGCCGGAGAGCAAACGCGACTTCCCAGTGGAAGGGGAGCGGTGGGCGAGGAGGGCATCGAGGCACCCTAGACTGTGCGTGTGCGTGCCCGCTCTCTCACTGTGGCGCATGCGCGCAGCCCTGCCCGCCTGTGTAGCCGGCAGGGCTACAGCCAGCGTTTTGACAGCGGTTGTGTGCGGTCACACAAACAACGCGCACAACTGTTGTCCACCGCGGCGGCGTTTTGCCCGCGTTCGCACCGAACGCGCGTGCCGTTGGTGACGTGTTTATGAAGAACGGGCCAACCTTTGCTATACACCCTATGGCGGTGTACCGTAGCGACCATAAGGCCATGGTCCCTGTGGTCACTGAATAAATGAAAACCACCCGATCATATATTTCGCATTCTTTAATGGTTCAAATAACCAATTACACCCTCACATCTTAATAGTCATAATTGGAAATACATAATTCCCGCCATAGTACAGCTTCGCTGGTCTTCCATCTCCACCCCAATGAAAGAGCTGACAGTTTTTTTTTAGCGAAAAATAGGCTCACAAGTATCCTCGCGTTCTCTCTGCTGCATCTTGGACAGGCAAAAAGCACGTAATCTGGTTCCCCGGTCACATGGGCAGCGATGCTCATGAAGCCGTTCCCAACGCCAACGAACTTGCACACTTCCAGGCGCGAGGTCTCACTCGCCGCGCCGGAAGTGGGCAATCGGAGGCCGGGGGATGGCAGTGGCAAAGGGACACTCTTCTCACTTTTAATGAGGTCTGCAAGCACTATCAACTGGGGCCGTCGGAAGTTTCCGCTTCCCAACCCACACCTAAACAGACCACAGGCAATCACCCTGCGAATGCTGCAGACGGGGACTTATCCGTCTCCATTTATTTATTCAAAATTTGTAGAAGGCATCGATCCGGGCTGTCCGCGCTGCGGACATCCCAGCTGCACTCTTAAACACATGCTCTGGCAGTGCCTAGATTTGTGCGGGGGCTCAGGGTCTCCCTCTTCGGAGGAAGACTGGCTCCGGCTCGTCACCAGCTCCGCCAAGGAAGAGCAGCTCAGGGCTGTGCAGAGAGCCCGCAGAGATCGCCGATAGACTCAACCTCCCGGCTCCATCGTGGGTGCGGCCCGCAGACGATGTCCCCTAAGGGGGACACTCATCGTCTTCTCAGGACCAAAATAAAAGTTCTTTGTCTGTCTGTCTGTCTGTCTGTCTGTCTGTCTGTCTGTCTGTCTGTCTGTCTGTCTGTCTGTCTGTCTGTCTGTCTGTCTGTCTGTCTGTCTGTCTGTCTGTCTGTCTGTCTGTCTGTCTGTCTGTCTGTCTGTCTGTCTGTCTGTCTGTCTGTCTGTCTGTCTGTCTGTCTGTCTGTCTGTCTGTCTGTCTGTCTGTCTGTCTGTCTGTCTGTCTGTCTGTCTGTCTGTCTGTCTGTCTGTCTGTCTGTCTGTCTGTCTGTCTGTCTGTCGGCGTTGGTGGTGGTGGCGGCGGTGTCACGCCGAAAAGTGGGCCGATCCTGGCGATAGTGCAGAAAAGGTCCCAGCTCAATGGCACATACCAGGGACAAAAAAGAGAGAGAGAAAGAAAGGGAGGAAGAGAGAGAGACAGGAAGAAAGAGAGAGAGAAATAAGGAGAGAGGGAAAGAAAGATAAAGAGAAATAAATAAAGAAAGAATGGAATAGAGAGAGAAGGAAAGATGGAGAGAAAGATAGAAAGAGAGAAAGTCACCACGAAGGTCAGAGAGAGAAAGAGAACGAGAGAGAGAATGGAAGAAAGAGAAATAAAGAGAGAAAGGCAAAGATAGAGAGAGAGGGAAAGAAAGCAAGAGAGAGAGAAAGAAATGAAGAGAGAGAAAGAGAGAGATAAAGAAAATCACCACGAAGGTCAGATACAGACACAACAAGCTTCGCTTACCCCCATTTTCTCGACAGGGGAAGGGTTCGTGATTTTTTTTTGTCGGCGAGTCAAATTGATTTTGAAATGAAGCTAAAATAATGAAATTGTGAAGATTATTTTGGGCTTATCAACCAAAAAAAAAAACAATACCTGAAGCTCTAGTCAGACAAGGACAGGTAAGCGGAAACGTTGTACGTACCACAGCTGCCTTAATGCTTTTTCTTCGTTTATTTATTTATTTACTTATACCTCAATGGCTCCACTTACGGAGTATTATATGAGAATAGAACTTCTATGAAATGAAACATTCTTCAATGCAATTATTGATGGTATTTCAAGGTATTTCGACTATGAGAATATGTTTATGCTTACGTTGAGAAAGTGATATTGTGCTACCGGTTTCATAAATTTGCATTCAAATGAAATAGTTCCAACAGAGTAATCAAAAATAGCCTGTAATTCTCGCACTGAAAGAGTGACAAAATGATTATTTGCTATAGTGCAAATCATGCTTGAAGATTGGGAAATAAAATAAACCGTAGTACAACTACTGCTCGAGTGTAAGTTATTTTTAAAAGAAAACGAAATTAATGGGATTTGGGGCGAAATATAAAATTTGTGTTCGTCTACGCTGTGGCTTAGTCGACGTGTCATGCTGCCGACTGAGCCGTAAGACCATGTTTCGGTTCTAAAGCTGCATTAAATATTAAATAATAAAATTCTGCGGTTTTACATACCAATCAACGTATGATTACGAGGCACGCTGTAGTGGGGGACTCCGGATTACTTTTGACCCAATGCACCGTACACGGGCGTTTTTGCATTTCACGCCCATCGAAATGCCGCCGCCGGTATCCGATCCGGCACCCTCGGGCTTACCAGTGCAACGCCAAAGCCAAGGGGATCAAGCGGCTGACAGAAAGATTTGCATTGCTTGTCTTCCAATTTATCCATACGACGCCGGACTTAATTCTGTACGCGTCGTGAAGCCCTCAGATCTAGAGCGGACTTCGTGCGTCGATACCTTCTTTCCGCCTGCGCGCGTGCCGCACGCAGCTCCTCCAGTTTATATCGAAGACTGGTCGTCTTGCCGACCTTGTAAGCGAGCAGATACGTGCTTTCATTGCTTGTACAATTGTATCTTCTATATTGTCTGAAAGGACTTCCCGACATGCATCATTCATATGATCCTTAAATCTTGACCTATCAACTGTACGCAATAAGGTTGAGGTCAACCCAACTCAGGATAGCTCAACTTCATTTATCTTTATGTATGTCGGAATATGGTTGCTTCCGTGTGTCTCTATTGGGGGCGAGCTCCACCACTGGAAAAGCTGGCGCCACCGTCGGCGTGACGTGGTATGAGGGATCACGGGGACACAGCGGCCGCGTCGTCTGCTTCTGAAGCGAGCGGAAAACGAAAGCTTAGTCCCACCTGCACTACGGTTCGAATTCTGAATAAGTGGGGATATTTTCCCGCTTCGGGTGTCTGCTTGACAACACTTGAAAGCACTATAATATGTAGTGGCGGCCTTTGAAGGCGTCCGACATGGTAGAGCTTACAACGTGGTAGAGCTCGCGGTACCGCAGTGCCGGACGCGTATGCATACACACGTACCCGCAAGCCAAGAAGCTGAGTGTAGCTTGGATTGTGAAACTTAGAACCGGCAAGCAGCCATCGGCTACAACTCGGGTGTTAAGCAAGCACTTGCGCGAGGAAAATTTCTGCTGCGGCGTTGGGGCTGCGATATTTGGTGAGTAGCAGAAAGCGCGCACTGAGAAGCTCGCCCGCGCGCGCTGCCCGTTAATGTCATGAAGATTTGGTCTATGAACTTGTTGATGCTAGATACTGGCAAGTTCACCAGAATGGAAATGGAACTGTAAGAAGCACATTAAAAAGAAAAGGCATGGCATATATTCATGTTTGTGTTAGCACCAAACAACGAATGTACAGTTAAACCTGGATATAACGCAATTGACAAATTCCCGAAAAACTTCGTTATAAAGAGGATTTAGTTATATGTAGGTTCGGGACGAAAATTTGAAAAAGAAACGTTTACGTTACTCGATTGTAACGCGCCCTCGATTGTAACGCGCACCCGTTTTCCGTGACCAAAATAGAGGGAAAAAATCGTTTACAGTACCGTGCACCTCATGCTTTCATACAGAAATACTATAGCTCAAGGTTTACTTCCAATACACTAAATGCAAGCATAATCCCTTGCTTTTTGCTGCAAACCAGCGCCGCTTATGGGTATGTTTCGTGCCCGCATGTCCATAAACCATGTGAACACAGCTTTGTCGACGTCGGCGTATGTTGATGACTTCAACTTCTTGCCGTCTGTGCCACGCTCCACAGCGCTGCGAATCGCACCTTTCGCGTTTACAATTGTGGACAAAGAACTAGCTGTGATGCCAAATTGGGCAGCTACATCCTTTTTTTTGTTTTGGGGGGGGGGGGGGGGGGCTCCAGAAACGGCGTCCAAGATGGCCATTTCGTCCTCAAGAGTCACTATCTTGCGTTTCTTCGTCGAAGCACTCAACCTTGGAATGTCACATCAGGTAATGGATGCGTGGACGCGTTATGTTTCGCACAAGCTTGAGGCGTCGGAAACGAAGAGCGAGTGACACGATGGCGCCGTGTCACCAGTGTCAGGTTAGTAAAGTGAAGCGCAGAGACTTGCGCAGTAAGCAAAGAGTGGCGCTGCCAGCGCGTTGAAAAAAAAAGTTTTTTTCGGCAACATCAATTGGAAAAGGAGAGTGCCGGCTTGGCGGGCTAGGCCAGCTGCAGCAAGCGGCGGGATCAGGTTTGAATGAAGGGATGGGGAAAGGTCACGCCCGCGGCGGCAAGATCGCCGGGTCGAGGGATGCAGGCCCGCCTCGCGCACGCTCCCACGCACGCACACGTGCGCTCGCTCTCGCTTCGTAGTCGCCGTGAATTCGAGCGCGCCAAGCGCGACGCCGCCGCTTCGCATTCTGAAGCAGCGGAGAAGGTGCTTCCGGTTGCTGCTCGCGCAAAAATGACAAAATTTGGGGCAAAATCTCTAGGTTGTCGGCGGGGAAAATTCGTTATTTCGAGGGGGTCTCCCGCTGCCACTTCGTTACGTAGAGGCCTCAAATACATGTGCTTCTATGGAGTAACGGCGGGGAACAGAAAAACTTCGTTATATCCAGGAATTCGTTATATGGAGGTTCGTTATAAGCAGGTTTAACTGTACTGGATTAACAAAAAGAAGCACCGGGAAATTTCTCGCTGAGAAGACCGATAAACATATGATGCGACGCAACTTGAGAAACAACGATATTGAAGCGTCCAAGAATTTAGAATAAAATAAAAAAAATTAATGAATCGTCACGATGGCACATCACGAGTATCCGTACAGCGTCGAAGTCCCTAGTTATAACGAAATTATTTTTGAACAGCTCTGATAGAGTTGACGCAACAATGGTTGCTTGTGTACTGCCAAATATGCTGCGGCCTGGCACGATGCGAAAACGCGCTCACAGCGAAAGCGAAACATTGTGCGCGGACATGCATGCAGACGCGTGTTCGGTCGCTGCGAACCCGTGCGATCGCTACATTGAGGCATCATTCTGGTATGGCACACTTGGTTACACAGACAGCACACTATAAGAACATATTTCACATGGTCTGCTCTCAGCGATAGCCTACCAGGCAAGAAGACGCGTACGCAAGAAGCCGGTTTGGGGGACTCCAATCACTCCATCATGGTGACCGCGCGATGGCCGTTCACTGTACGTATTCGGTGAAGAGATAGCATCTGTAAACCATTCTGTGTATTCCGTTTGCCCAAGATTATTATCTTGACACTAAGAAACTTCCCTCGTTTGGAGAGTAGTTACAGAAATGGCCAGGAGGGCTCCCGCGTGGTGTTTTTATTGAGCGCCGACAGCCAAACCTATGAGGAGCGCGCCGCGTTATCCCTCATACTACGCAAGCGAGGCGCTTCCGACAGATGGCGACTCCGTAACTCCTTGACCCAAATATCCGTGAACCATTGGGCGCTAGAGGCGAAGCGCTATGACACCCAAGTCACGTCTAAGCAGCTACGACAGGTGGTGTCCCGCAGATATGTAAGGCTGCCATCATTCGCACAGTGGTCGGCATCAAAGGAGGCCAGACTCCTGCCTCTGGAGTCAATTTTAGTGATTCCCATTAGTCGGTGATGCGCGTTGAAGTCACCTGTGGCAACCCGGGGCCTTATTCGTCATAAGCAGTATTTCCTTAAGCATTTTGCCGTCAAAGTGGCCCGCTGTGGATATGTATAGGCCCAAATAAATGTAAATGACACGGTCTTCTTTTTGACATTCAGGTAGATATATGGGTTGTTGCCATGAGGCTCGATCGCGTGCGTGACATATGTAAAATCCGTGCGGATGTCGATGATTACTTTGCTGCGCCACCGCATGTGGACGAGACGAGACTCGTAACCAGAGGATCCGGAACCGGGGGGGGGGGGGGGGGGCCCAGCGGGGGCAGTCGCCCCCACAGGTTCTGAACCAGTGGTGACATGCCCTCACACCCAAAGCTGTTCCGACCGCCCCCCCCCCCCTCTTCTCCCCTCCCACCACTCGTTAGGCTAGCGACTCCTTTGGCTAGTTAAACCATTAAGGCTTAGTGTACGTAAAGTGCTGCAACATTTTCATTTGTAAGTAATTACAGAACATACTGCGTTCCTTAATACACCATTTTGCTTATATTTATAGTTTTCTGTCAGCTGCATGATGTATTTGATCTATTTATCGTCAAACTTGGAGGGGTGCTGAACAGAGCAGGTGCTGCTGTACGTGCACCTTCTGTATTTTTTGTTAAGCATAGCATATGCTTCTCGAAGCAGAAGTTTGTGTGGAAGTTTTAGGAAAGAATGGCTTCGACGATGAATGCATGTATTACATTCTATATACTATACATACTCATAGCATCGCAAGAAAATGAATGTAGGTGTACTTTGTAAATTACACTGGGGTTATCTGTATGCTAGAGGGGTGTGCTTGTTCTCGAAGCACACACATTAATGTTGTTGTTTTTTACCTGTATTACGAAAAAATATTTTTGATGACTACAAGAACTTCAGAAACCTGTTGCAGGTAAACAATATATTAAGTATTGCATCAAAATTGCTATTATTTCTCCTGGTTCCTTTCTTGCTTCCTACAAAGATAACGACGCTCTTATCTGCTCAGTCAAAAAGTCGCAGTTTTGCCCAAAAGGCAAAGCATCGATTGCGATTGCGAACCAGTGCACAGCTATACGCTGTAAGGATAGTAGTTTTATCGGCCGTATAAACTTGTAACCATAGGCATAATAACTAAATTAACACCATGGTGTCACGTGCGCTAGAGCAAACATGAACGCATCTCACTCGATGAGCGCGGAAACACGCTGTCAAAACGCTGTAGTGAGTAAGCGCGAATGCAGCAGCGAACGAATTGACCTTCGTCCCTTCGCTCGCATCAATGCGAATTGTAGTCGGGTACAACTTAAGAAAACAGGAGAGGCCCCGCCCAGATGACCGAAGTGCAGCAGCCGATTGCTTCCGCGACGAAAGAAATAGCCCCGCTGACGCGACTCACCCCAGCTTGAACCACGGGCTGCCATTTTCTCCGTCGGCGGGGCCACCGGCCGTCCGGCTCATGACGCAAGTCTATAGTGCGCGCCTATTGGTGGAGGCTCGTATGCATCCGCCTTTGAGGGGGCAAATGACGCTGCCTTCTAAAGTTGTATCTGACTTTTTCATAACAAGCCGCGAAAACAGCGCAGGGAGGAAGGACTCTGCGCCCGCCGCAGATGGCTTTCAAGATAGAGCCGCCCGGGCGGAAGTGCGCGGCATAGTACGCGGCCCCCTCCCTCCTTACCTTCCCCCATGAGCCTTGCAGCCCGGCGGGCGCGCGAGGTCGCTCGGGCGGCGCGTAGTAAAACCCGCCCCCCCCCCCCTTCATACCCTCCCTCCCGATGGCGCGCTTCCTTCCCGCTTCCCGCCCTTCTGTACGCGAGATTGAGCCGCGAATCCAAAGCCCCCCCCCCCCCCCCCCCCCTTCATACCCTACCTCCCGATGGCGCGCTTCCTTCCCGCTTCCCGCCCTTCTGTACGCGAGATTGAGCCGCGAATCCAAAGCCCCCCCCCCCCCCCCCTTCATACCCTACCTCCCGATGGCGCGCTTCCTTCCCGCTTCCCGCCCTTCTGTACGCGAGATTGAGCCGCGAATCCAAAGCCCCCCCCCCCCCCCCCCCCCTTCATACCCTCCCTCCCGATGGCGCGCTTCCTTCCCGCTTCCCGCCCTTCTGTACGCGAGATTGAGCCGCGAATCCAAAGCCCCCCCCCCCCCCCCCCTTCATACCCTCCCTCCCGATGGCGCGCTTCCTTCCCGCTTCCCGCCCTTCTGTACGCGAGATTGAGCCGCGAATCCAAAGCCCCCCCCCCCCCCCCCCTTCATACCCTCCCTCCCGATGGCGCGCTTCCTTCCCGCTTCCCGCCCTTCTGTACGCGAGATTGAGCCGCGAATCCCGGCTCATCCTCGCGCTTTTACTCCACATAAAGCATACGTCACGCGGCTACGATCTTATTGCCGTGGACTTTATGCAGAACCTCACGGCGACGACGAAGGCAGAAATGCGCCTGGAGTGTCCATATAGTTGCTATCGCAATAATAAAATAGCGAGCAGTTAGAGTAAATTTAGATAGATAAAAATCCATTTAGACATGTGAAGATTATTTAAACAGACAGACACCTTATGCAGGATTTTATTACAAATTGCAAAATAGGTGGGAGGAAATAGAAAACAACAAATACGATCTATATTCCTCTGCCAGTCGAAATGAGTTATGCAATGAAAGTAGAGGAACACACATTGGGGAACCAGACGTAGACCCCATCTCTTGAAAGGTCAGAAATTTCTAACGAAAATATCGCCGAGTAAGTTATACAACAGGATTGTAATGTAAGAACCGACTGTCATTGGAGGAAAGGCCGCCAGTTTGTTGAATGTTTCAACTACCACTAAACCAAATGCTGAATGTTTTAGTCTTGAACGCCTGCATTCTTCCTAAAATATCACGTCTAGATATGCATCAACAGTATATTTTCATCACGCGCACCTCTGAAAGCAACACTAAAGTCCGTCCCCGTTACTTGATGAAGTCATGCTACACATTTCAATAGTAAAAACACCTTCCAGCAGCAAAGAATATTCCCAACTAAAATACTAATTCTGATACCAGAAAGTTACGCGGGCTTGCGCAAAGTTTTGTTAGACTCTTCGCTGCAAGTCATTGTGGTTTAGGAAGCTCCAAAAAGCAAGAGGGAGGGATATAAGGAAGGCAGGGATGTTAACCAGTCAAGAGTCCGGTTGGCTCGCCTACGCTAGAGGAAAGGAGAAAGGGAAGAGAAGGACGGGAGAGAGAAGATAATTAAGGTCGGCGTAAGCCGGTTCCTGGAAAAGCACGATTTAAATCAGACTGCAGCCTTCCATTCTCAGCACTGCGCTTCGTCGTACAGTGGTCGTTGATATACAGCGTGTTCATCTTTAAGTTTTACAGAATTTTGAGAAATCGCCTGTAGCAGGTAGCATAATTCTTATCATTGAGCTGGGTTATTCGATGAGGCGGACATTAGTAGTAGCACGAGAAATCGAAACACATAATAAACTAACGAACAAAATTAAGTAATTAACTGCTAAGTTAATTACTTTACGACGCGCATAGTACAATTTACGGATTGTGGCCGGTGAGCTTGCCAGGCGTATCCACTTGGAATTAATTTCCAGAATGACACCAGTTTGGAGATATGCACCTTCAAACTCGCCGTCAAAATGCATTGTTGTTCCACTTAATTTTTTACCGAAATGCTGTTTCATACATTGAAGCACAAAAGTAGCTGGAACGCCCATGTATTTCGTCCCGCACTTCGAGAAATGGCGATATATATATATATATATATATATATATATATAGAGAGAGAGAGAGAGAGAGGTGAACTACACGATGCGACATGAGCCCCCAGACCTCGCCCCCACACGTCTGATATACTTCCGGAGCCCCTGCTCGTAACCAAACAGTCTGAGTGAAGTAGATGTATTTGGTTCACAAAAGACCAGTATGGGGCAACGATTTGTAAAAACGAATTGGCGAAAGTCTGATATACCTCTGGCATTCCATTGGAATATTGGAAATTCCATTCCAGTGGAACATTGGAAACTTCAGTGCGGAAGGAGACTTATAACTTGGGCCACTAGAAATGCGCACGTGGTCGTCATGCCGTCCTGGTTGTTGCATTGTCGTCATATCAACTTTGGCCGCTTATACGATGCTAGCAAGTACTGGGTTTAGTGCATCCAGTATTTGCTGAACACTTCGAGGCTCGAGCTGCCGGTGTTTGCAGCTTGTTCAGTATTACGAGGATCGTATTAATTAGCGATTGTAGCATTAGAGCCGCTTGCCTGTTGTGGCTGGACAAATCACCGACAGTATATACTGTCGGTGATTCTGCTATGATTGCTGTCGTTTTAGTAGGGCAGGCCAAGCTGTAGCAGATGTGGTCTTCTCAGTGGCCTTGTCCTTCACAGTCTCTTCCGCAGTGCGTGGCCTGGGTGGCAGAGGAGCAGGTGATGACGTAGGAAGTGGCAAGCGCGTCGACAGCACAGCCAGCAGTCACGGTCCGCAAAGGACAGGCAGGTTCACAAAGAATTAAAGTTTCGATTGCTCTAAAGCATGTGCGCGTAGATTGAAAAAAAAAAAAAAGAGAGACAGAAGGAAAGAAAAACCTAAGCAAGCGTTGTCTACTCTACTCCAAGGTACCGAATTAAGAAATATTTCGTTGTCATGAAGTGTTCGTCTATGGCCGGTCAACGTTCTTAAAATGTCTTTATCTATCGGGATCGGCTAACGCCATAACCCATATGAACTGCACTAGTGGACGCGTACTGCATTGCGACTACTCCCCCAAGTTGCTGCGCTTCCTCATACACTCTACTGTACCGAAACGTTGGCTAAAGTTTTACGTGTATCGCTGGTATCTGAGCCATCTTCGGCTGTCGCCACCACGGTCGCGACGCGACGGCCGACGTGATAACAAAAGCGAAACCAACGAGATCACTACGCCATGTCACCGTGCCTCCGCCAAGTTTCGGTTTGAAAGCTTCGTTAGAATGGCACGACCATTTATGTTGGGCACAAATTAAAATTATTGCTGTTTTATGCTTCACTAGTGGGCAAGAGTTCATTCAAAGCTTTGGGAAGTTTATGAGCCGCAGCCAATAGGAAGTACGCAGCAATATCATATCACATGACACCAACGCGCACCACAGCTAGCGGCTGCGCGCGCTTCGCGCGGTTGGTCAGAGCACGCAGGAGTATGCGTGTGTTCAGTGTTAGCGTACTACGTGCGTTGTTATTAGAACTGCGTCGAAGGGCTGTGAGTGCTGCTGCCAAGCTTTCACGTTATCTATGACGAATCAGTCGGCCCCTGAATCCCATGACCACGTTGCGGTGCCACCGAAGCGGTTGTGCTCGCCGACGCAGCTCACTTCCGGCAAAAGTGGAGCGCGTTGTTTGCGGAGGTGAGTGTGGCGCTGGTCCTCGAACTTTTAACCTATACTGCGCTAATTCTCATTCGTTGGGCCTCAGAATCGCAGTTTTCATAACTGCGATTCTGAGTTTAGCACGACACTTTCAAAGAACGCAGGCTGAACCGAACGGGTTCGAATGTGCCACGTGCTAGGCGGCTCACTGCTGTCGGTTTTCGCAAAGTTGGACCACGCGCGGCGCAGTAGAGCTTATATACAAAAAAATAATTTGAATTTGGCTGAAATAGTGCGAAATTGGTGCTGAAATAGTGCGAAATGGTTATGGCGAGCACAGTGGCGCCTGCGTGGCCTCTAGTATGAATAGACGCTGGAAATACCGCGCATTCATATTTGGCTTAACGAGCTTGCTGAAAAGTCGCGGTGTTACAGGGGAGCTTTCGCTGTGAAATTAACATACTCACCAGTTATAACATACAACCAGGATTGTTTGTGCTAGCTAGTTAGCGCCAGCAAAAAGTAATACGGAATTGACCGTATTCTAACCATTGACCCCTGCTTCTCGCTTTCTCGTGCGCTGCAGTTGTCGTAGACACTCGCCTGCTGTCCATACTTGCCAGAGTAGAGTGCCTTTTCGGCAAGATTTGTAGTGCAATAATTTCAGAACAAAAGTAATCCTGCGCGAATTGCGCATGCTAGCTTCAAGCGTGGCGTGTCTTTGGGTTTCGTGCGAATAGTTCCAAGAGTTTGCGTTGCTGTACTCGTAGTTTTCGTCGCTCGGCTTTCTAAGCGCCTGCATAGTAGTGAAAAATTTACGTAGGTTAGGAAGGGCAGAGCGGCAAGTGCCCATCAAAGTAAACATACATATATGATCCAGCAGCTAGTGAACTAACTGCACGCGACTCTACTGAGCTTCCTTATCCTTTGTATCCATGTTTCCGCGGCCTTCCCCTTTCTCGGACGTTTCTTTGTCGAGAAACTGCCGGTGAGGAGCATTTTGTGCGTTGGGTGGCGAGATGAATAGGTCTGTTACAGTTTGGTGGTGGCGAGCACCGATACCTAAGGGAGCGAGAGTGCATGTGTGTGTATATGAGAGTGGGGGGAGGAAGGAGATAAGTGAGTGTGTGGGTTGAAGAGAAGGCAATCTCTTTATCCAAAAAAAAGTCAGGAGGGAGATCCCTCTCCTTATCCCCCATTTCAGAGTACCCACTTGCATTGTGAGCTCTTTCTCCCCACACTTTTAGCCAGTTGCAGGACAATAGGGCTTCTCTTCATGCGGGTGGCAATTTTTTAAGAGAACTGTTTTGAAAATAGGTGGATTTAATGGCAGGGACATCATACCTTATCTGGGAAGAGCTTTAGAAAGAAGGGATCCTAAGCTATAGGGTGGTATGGTCCAGGCATACTAAAGAAGGTGGAGAGAGTACAAAATAATGTACCAAAATGTATGGGTCTTTGAGCGCACAAAGCTGCACGACAAATATCTGTAGCTCCTAAATCACTGTAGGTCTATAGCAAGTCTGGCCTCATTACATCCCCCCACCAATCCCTGGAACTTTATTTGCAGCACGAAAAAAAAAAAAAAGAATGCGTGAAAGGGAATATTTGGAGCGATGCCGGCCCCAACGTGGCACTTGCCGGTCTAATACAATATACTAAAAATGTATAGATCAGCTGAGAAAAACAAGAATAATTAACCATAACAATTAACGTAACCTATAACCATATCACCAACACACAAGTTTACAGGTCTTTCATGATCAAATGGGCCATGAAAGAAGCGAGAAACACTTCCTGCTGGCACATGTCTGCCAGCAGAAAGGAGCCTTTTAAAAATTTTCCATTATCTGCCATGTCATGAACACGTAGCATCTGAGGATCTCAACGGAAGCAAGGGTCTTGCTCAGAAAGACGGAAATTAAAGCAGCATCAGGCAAAGGGGCAAGATTTTGATAGCAAAATTAGGCAAAGTTAGCCTGAGAAGAAGTACTGCTTTTTCCAGCCTATAGGTTGCGCCTTTGTGTAAGTCGCACCGCCCTCATGAGAGCTTCAAAGAAAAAATTTGTATATTTGGTGTACAGGCTACAGAAGGCGATTATGCATGCTTGTGCACTCCATCACAAAATGCCATACTTACCAATTTCAGGGCACTAAACTTCCACAAATAAAAATTTTACAAGCTACAAATTCTAGCGGAAAAAAATTCAACGACCACTCCTCTTCAGGGCCAAAAATCATCATTTGTTGCACTTCACGTGAAGCCATCAAAGGCCTCGTCCTTCGACAGTCAAAAAGTTTCCGCAGCGTCGCTTGGGTCATCGTCGTCGGTCTCTGAAACGTTGAGGTGCTGTAGGCATCTCGCTTGCATTGCTTCTGTGGCCTGGCGGGCTCGAGAAAAAAAAAAGTTCATTGGCCCTTGCAAGTGTGCATGGTTTTATGCATGTATAAGACACACATAGAAAAAGATAGGAAAAAAAGCCAGCAGCTCCCACGCCCTGTGGGAATCGATGTTATGCGAATCAGTGTGCGGGCAGCCTACCAAGTTAACGGAACGGCCATGAGAGCACCAAGACGTAGGCTGCTCTTTCATGATCTACATGACACGCATGTCATGACATCCATGTCATGAGTCCTCAGGAGTCCCTTTAGCTACACCTAAGATACCTTAAGGCAAAAGCCTTAGTCATGCTCATGACTATGACATGCCTTAGTCATGCTCACCTCCGAACCCATTTCAGTGGTTTATGAGTATTAATCTTTTTCGCTGGGTAATTGTCATGACCTACATCACACACATGTCATGACATTTATGTCATGACCTATCACTTACGTTCATCATACACTCCTGTCATACTATGTCAATTTTGGTACCACCATTCTTTAGTGTTTCCTTCACTTAGTACCCATGTCCCAACCTATTTCAGTGGTTTTCGAGTGTTAGTCTTTTTTCACTGAGTCATTGTCATTCTTGCTCAGTCATGGTCATAACTATGATTTCTACAATCATCCTTTAGTGTTCCCTTCCCTTAGTACCCACGTCAGAACCCATTTCAGTGGCTGTTGAGTGTTAATCTTTTTTTCGCTGAGTCATTGTCATTTTTGCTGAGTCATGCTCATGACTGATTTCTACCATCATTATTGAGTGTTTTCTTCACTTAGTGCTCACGTCTGAACCCATTTCAGTGGTTTTTGAGTGTTAATTTTTTTCGCTGATTCATTGTCATTTTTGCTCAGTTATGGTCATGACTACGACTTGTACCATCATACCTTAGTGTTTCCTTCACTTTGTAACAACGTCGGAACCCATTTCAGCGGTTTATGAGTGTTAATCATTTTCACTGGGTCATTGTCATGACCTGCATGTCATGACATTTATGTCATGACCTATCACTTACGTTCGTCATACACTCCCGTCATACTATGCCAATTTTGGTACCTAACAAGTTAACGAAACAACCATGAGAGAACAAAGACGTAGGCGGCTGTTTCATGGCCTACATGACACGCATGTCATGCCATATCATTTATGTTCGTCATATACTCTTGTCATACTATGCCAATTTTGGTACATACCAAGTTAACGAAATGACCATGAGAGCACAAAGTTGTAGGCAGCTAGATAGATAGATACTGTCAAAGTAGCAAATGTTCGCAAAAAAATGCTTCGCATTTAAAATTTCGATTTATAGTCGGGAAAATACGGTATATAAGGCAATAAATTTCAAGGAATTAGGACATAGTGCCTGACAAAGGAATGGTGTGGTGAGGTAAACATTATCACTATTATTATGCACAAGATGTGCAAACAGCATTTGCCTATGCTGCAGCTCTTCCTCATCCTTTACCTAGATGGAACATACAACATTGGCCTTTGTTTAATGTACACCATTTGGCAAAAGGAAGGAAAGGCCAGCTGGGCATTGATGACTGCAGCCAATTATCTGCTACCTTTTGCCAAAGACTTTGCATGAAAACTTATTGAAACCGCTATACCGTATGCTAGCACCTAGTGGCATGACCACTTGATCACCATTTCTACTCGTATGAGTAGCATAAAAATTCGGTAGGTTTTCAGTAGCATCAACAATTAACAGAGTTAAGGTGAACACCTTTATTGCGGAAAACAGGTTACATTGAGGTAATAATGCAATATATGACCACACGTCAGCTGCATTTGTTGTTTAGTGTTCGGTTGAAATGTGGGAACCTGGAGCAGAGCAGAAAAAGCAAGCACTTACGGGCATTGAGAGACTACTATTTTTGCTATGATATGTAAACATGTAAAAAACCTTTCAGTGCATAGAGTTGTGCTGAACAAAACTTGTGGCAGCTGAACTGGGAATCAGGTACATTCTGTGATACTTGCTTCTTCATGGAGCTAATAGGCGTACAGAACTGCTTTCACTGTTACATTAGCTAACAGAAAAAATTTGCCTGCCTAAATTGATAAATCGCTGACGTAAAAGAAACAAAATCCAGCATTTTTTACAATAAGAGAGCTTGCGTAACCGAAATAATGGTGGGAACAAGATGGAGAAATGACGTCATTACTTCAGAAATTCAGAATAAGCTTGCACTCATGGCGATACTTACTAGGCGTGCCCTTTGTTTGCTATAACTCACTGAGAGCATCTGTGACCTCAGGGTGTGCTGAGGTCAATATTATCGGTGTCATAATTATCTGCAACATCTACCATCAAAGAAAACCTTGAAATTTTATAGAATTTGTCAGTCTGCAAAATTGAAGGAAGAAACAGGAAATTCTCACCACCATTGCTTCGAATATGAGGAAATGGGTGCCTACAGTGGTTGTGGCAAAGCTAGTGGTATGCTAGAAATAGCAGTTTTCAAATGAACCAACGGAATATGCATGCAATATGGTGTCTTCTGCTGTAGTAACGGGGCTGTTTGGGCTTGTTGGTACAACATATTGGTGAATTGCGTTGCAGATATTGACAACAGAAAAGACGAGACGACAGACATGCGCTAACTTTCAACAGCAAGCTTTATTTTCGGGGACCTGTGTTTATAGCCCTAAGGAAAGTGTACTTACCAGACAAAGTGTTAGCTTTTCTAAGGGTGTGAATTGCGCATGTACAATGTGATGAGTGACAGCTATAAACACGGGTTGCCGAAAAAGCTTTTTGTGGGAAGTGAGCACACTCTCGTTTCGACAGGTCTGTCGTCTCGTCTTTTCTGTTGTTGTCTATATCTGCTATGCAATTCTGCTATGCAATTCACCAAAATGTCTTTTGCTAGTTCTCTGAGTGAGCTCACCTGAGTGGTTGGAATATCGTGAAACACATGATTAAGTCAAATCTGATAGCGCATCCCGCCTGATTTATAGCTTACTGGTTGTACTTGTTGAAAGTTGTGGGCTAGCATTATAATTTGGCAAGCTATAAATCACTATTTCTTCCTTGTGCCTGAACTTTCAATGTCACATACTACTTGGGAATTTTCGTGACCACACTGGGGGGAGAAGTGGGAGAAGAAGGCCACCTTATGATGTTAAATTTGGGCACTATCTCCTCAGGACTAGTTATTGAACAGTTATTAAATTACGTCATGAAGGCACAAAATACATAGCTCTTTTCGAGAACTCCTGAAAGGCGGCCCAGATGTGCGAGAACACACTCAAGTCCATGACATTATACTGGTGTACTGGCACTGCTGTTCATGCGGAAAATTTGGAAGGGAAAACACTGCCTTCTATTTTCTCTGCTTATAACTAAACTTATAAATGCGAACATTTGCTACTTTGACAGTATCTATCTATCTATCTAGCTGCCTACGACTTTGTGCTGTCATGGTCGTTTCGTTAACTTGGTATGTACCAAAATTGGCGTACTATGACAAGAGTATATGACGAACATGAATGATATGTCATGACATGAATGTCATAACATGCGTGTCATGTAGGTCATGAAACAGCCGCCTACGTCTTTGTTCTCTCATGGTCGTTTCATTAACTTGTTAGGTACCAAAATTGGCATAGTATGACAGGAGTGTATGACAAACGTAAGTGATAGGTCATGACAATGACCCAGCGAAAAAGAATAACACTCATAAACCACTGAAATGGGTTTGGACGTGGTTACAAAGTGAAGGAAACGCTGAAGGATGAGGAAAAGTTGTCATAACCGTGACTGAGCAAAAATGACAATGACTCAGCGAAAAAAGATTAACACTCAAAAACCACTGAAATGGGTTGGGACGTGGGTACTAAGTGAAGGAAACACTAAAGAATGGTGGTAGAAGTCATAATCATGAGCATGACAGGCTTTCGCCTTAAGGTATCTTAGGTGTAGCTAAAGGGACTCCTGAGGACTCATGACATGCATGTCATGTAGATCGTGAAAGAGCCACTTACGTCTTGGTGCTCTCATGGCCGTTCCGTTGACTTGGTAGGCTCTCCCCGCACACTGCTTCGCATAACATCGATTCCCACAGGGCGTGCACTCTGCCGCCTTTTTCTCCCAAATAAATACAAATAAGTTTTAAGAAAGCACATTGAGGACAAACATAATGCATGGCAGGAAAGTGCACTTTATTGTTAATTTGCTAAGTTATTGTATGACAGTATTATAGGCGCATTTAAGCCAGCTTTCACTGCTTTTTGTTAACATTGGCAAATGTTATGGCTCACAGTATTAAGGAACTGTCCATGGTTATACTTAGTATCAGTGATGGTGTCCATGCTTGTGTATAGGTGGCTTTTATTTTTTCTAAATTATGACAAGGTTAAATCTATCACTGCCCTTGGGTCTCTCAAGAGGGCCCAATGTATAGTACTGTGAAGTTAGGTGCATTTTATTACCTGTTGATGTTTTTTTCAGCACGAAACCGGTGGCATGACACCACCGCTTTCATGCCTTCTGAAACTGCTGAGTATAAAAGGATCCGAAATTCGAAAATGGGAGTTTGGTGGTAGGGTTCCCCATGAATTTCATTCTTTACCCTGAAACAAGAGTATCATGAAGTGTGGAAATGGTCCTTAAGTCGGAGACTTTAATGGGAAAATAAGAATTAGAAGGAAACCATTGATGTTACACAGGTGGTGCAATTTTGCTTTCAGTGAATGTATATATATTTCAAATCTGTCACGAGCACACCTTGTGGCTTCTTGAAGTCGTGTTCATTCCCAAGGCATCAGATTTCAGCTGAGGTTTTGACGGCAGTTATGGCGTGCAGTGGCATGGTGCACTGTAATTCCTGCCCACATGGTTCATTTGGGCATGAATATACTTCTGTTGCAGATACATGTTGGTACATAAAAACGAGAAAACTGAAATCTAGTGCTCTTAATAATGCCTGTAAAGTCTAGTAATCTTTTTGGGTAGTCACAGGCACAAAAGGGTGACTACATTACTTGATACCTTCTTGACGGAAAACCCATCACAGGGGTGCTGTAACTGGGGTATATTGCTGCTGAGTTGCAATCCTGCCCTGCATTCTGACAGGGTACAGTTAATGTGTCTGACCTAGTCCTAGTCTGTCCTTCAGATTAATGAAAAGCGCACTGAGTGCGCTTTCAGCAATCCGAGGTGGTCAAAATTCATCCAAAGCCCCACGAAGGGGGCTCTATGAACTCCTGCATTTCTTTTGTAGATGTTAAGTACTATCGAGCTGTATGAAAGCAAAATGGGAAAGGGGCACTTAGCTGATAATGGTTCTCGGCAGCCGTCCACTGTGCCCCTGTTAGATGTAACTTGCAAGCACCTTGGATCATTCTGCCTTGTGATTGAGTATTTTCAGAGTTGCTGTCACTGGGTACGCACGAGAGATTGCAGATAGCTTACATTATTCATTTGGTACAAGATGCCCTTGGTTGGCCTTGCACTCTGGAAAACCATCACAACAGCAACCTAATTTTTTTCTTTCCTTACAGTAAGTATGTGGCATATCTTTTCGTGGTCCTTTGCTACCTTGCTGAGGGCAACCATTTTTGTTGTTGCCAGTTTCACTGGCCGACAGCAAAGGGTGTGCACAGATGACACTCAGTAAGATGCCTACACATACTGGTGTTGTTTGACCTTCTGATTGTAGTTTCAAATGTTCCATTATTATTGCTTTGAATTTTTCCTTTTTGCATTTGTTTCCCTATCTTTGCAGTGGAGGGCTTGTTTTCTATCTGGGAAGAAGCCAGAAGGGCAGAAGCCACCAGTACACCCATGGCGGCAATTCAACCGAGTGGCCCCATCACTTTTTGTGGGCCAGGAGCATTTTTCTGATGCATCGTGGTGTACCTCTCCCTCCTCTAATGGCATCCAAAGGATCAGAAACGGTACGTAAACTTTATTTCTCCCCATTTATACATGCATTTGCGAGTTGCCATATAAGAACAGAACCAGCTGTTTGTTGAGTAAGTGAGAAGCCTTCTCCCCTCACGACTACCCAACAACCGCACAGAAACTTGTATAAACAGAATTTGAATATTGCAGTCCTATGACAAATGTGAAGTTGTGCTGTTCAAGTGTGTGTTTGTGTGTGAAAGTTCAGGATCTATTCAGACCCAAATGGGATTCAACCAGCTGTGCACAATTTTGTTCAGAAAATGTTCATGTGAGGTACTACTCAAGGAAGAAGAAATAGTGAGCACCCCCAGAGGTTTGCCCTTCTTGTCGCTCCGTCTCCTAGCGTAGCTCCAGGTTTGCAGGTTAATTCGTTTAAGGTGACGAGTAAAAGGACTCTGCCTGTATAAGGGAAACCGCAAATGCAGGGCGTAGTAGACCACCTGAAGATGTTGGAAATCTTCCATTCTCTGTAATTATCTAAGCTGTAATGGCTGACTTTGTTTTTAACAGCCACTGCGTCAGTGCCAGGGGTTTAAAGCACATACAAAGCAGCAGGAGTTTGCTGCACTTCATCTTTTAAGCTTTTTTTTTTTTAGTTTCATTGAAGCGATAATTTGCAAGAATTTGAAATGTGTTGCCCTATCTGCAAGACACTGCACTGCTGCTCTCAGAATGCAGCAAATGAAGTAAACATGTTCAATGCTTTATAACTAGGGTGTGTTCATATAAAAACAGACTGAGGGGGGCCCCGACTATTTTTAGTTTTCAGATAAATTTTTTAGGGCAAGATGCCTCTGTAGAAAAGGAACGTGCAATTCGTTAGGACGCTCTTTTCCATCTTTAGTGAAGTAAGAATTTTTTTCTGGAAATCTGTGCTAAGTTTTGCAAAATGTAGGTTGGCTCCTTTTTACAGAGAAATTTTCCCACCTCTTAAAAATTTTGCTGAAAACTAAAGATGGCCCGGTACCCTCCTTAATCTGTGTGGTCGCATAAATTTGATGGGGCATTCATCTTGGTGTGGCTGCTCAATTTACATTAGAGTGAACTCATCATCTAGCCCGACTGAGGTGTGTTTCAAGACAATTTGTAATAGCAATAAAACAATCTGTTAGACAAGTGGTCCTGAACTGGGGCAGATGGCTATATCAATGTGCCATGTGCTCCCATAACCTAGTATTGACTATGTGTTCATGATGTTAAGAAGGGAACAGTTAGTTACTTAACAATTATCGTTATCTATTTCCAGCAAACATATTGTTTGCTGCTTCAGATGGTCAGTAAAAGCACGTAACAAGACAATATTACCCAGATGGAAATGTGGCAGTGCCGTCTACGCACGTTTTCTAATGAGTGCTGTGCTGCTTTGGGAATGCTGGGATCAGGGCCATATCCAGCTATTTTTCTGAGGGGGGGGGGGGGGGGGGCAAGGTCAGCTTCTGTCAATGATGATGATGATAGTAGTCTTTCTTATTTACCGAAATTCACCATTTCTGTTCACGCTAAACCCGCCTCTTACACAGCTAGTGCAACAGCTGTAGCGAAGCCAGGTATCGGTTTCGCCGAACATATAGGAAAAGGACGTTGCTCGACACAGCCATGTGCTTGGCAGCTGTGCCTGATAATATATCTAAGCCTGTATTGTTCCGGATAATAAAATTTGGGATGAGCTGTTGCAGATTCGTTATAGGTGAGTAAGCACGGGTCCGTCTGGAATTCTGTTGGGGCACCTTGATTTCCTTAAGAAGCTTCTTTGTGTTCGGCTGAGACACCTTCATTTGCTTTTGAGGACTAATGCTTCCGCTCCAACGTGCCAACCACTATGCTGGTTGTTTACGATATGCGAATCACCGCGTATGAACACTCACGACGCCACCTACAAGAAGAACGACGTGGCGCAGTAGCCGAGAATGTCAGCCAGCGTCTTTTGCTTCATGTTTTGTTTCCCACGCGATGTCATCATTTTACACAAAGCGCGCATCTGCTCCTGTTTCTTTAAGTTACATTTACCACGAGACACCATCCTAGGACTGCCACTTCTTGCCATATTTCATATAGGCCATATTCTTGCGACAGGACCATCACGCTGTCAGCGAGGCGCGATGTAGAAATATGAGGGGGGGAGGGGGGTCAGGACATCCGGACGTCCCCCCTGGATCCGCGCCTGGCTGGGATATGGGTCTGTGAGGCTTTTTCTTGAACATGGTTTGGCCTAAAACAGGGTCATGGCTGCAAAGATGAAGCTTTCGTGAAATGTTTAATTCACCCGTTCTACGTCTTCCTATAAAAGTTTACTCACCAGTGCATAAGCAAGCGAGAAGTTGCACAAGACCTTGTCTGTTTTCAATGTTTACCTTTACTTTTTAGATGTCATATAATCGCACATCCAAGCACAAGTTCTTGTGATTAAATTCTTTTGTGTAATATTAAAGAAAGAATAGCCCTTTACGTGCTATTTTCGTAGAAAATGAATTGATGTGACAGACGGAACGGAGCTAGCCAGCCGTCTAAGGTGTCCTGGTTCTCCGAGAATGATGCAGTCTGAAGCCACCGCATCTGGATATATTATGCATACAACAGCAGCACAGCACCAGTTTTTTCTCTTGGAAATGATATTGTAAAACACTATATGGTGCTGGCAATTACTAATGCATGCTGTCGCAGTACAAATGTGTGGATGAAGCCTACACAACTTGATGAGCCAGAATTTGTTACAGTTAAGACAAGCTATTCATAAAGCCTTTCCACTAGCTCAGTGACATAAGATCATAAACAGTCGTAAATAATGACAATCTTACAAGTACACTGAGCGATTCAAACGCGATACTCGGAGCACGTGGCTCACAGCGCTTTTTGCGCCAGCTGTGGTTGCTGGGGATGCCGAGCTGATGTTTAAAATTTTAGTAACGCGACAGCGTTAAGGGCCCCATGTCGCCGAAAATCCGGTGTCGGCATCGGCGTATGCATCGGTGTCCGTGGCATCCGTGGCGGAGAAATTCATCCCCAACCACCCCGACCACACAGGCCCTCCGCCTGGCGCAAGGGGTTAGTGAACAAAAGTTGAATTTCTCAAAGTAAAATCCGTCAGAAAAATCGTGAAGTACGACTTCACTAAAACCTACAGACATGATAGTGTCGGATGGTCATTTGAATATACAAGAAAAAAGCCTGATAAGCTGCCAGGGATCTTTGAATGCTATCATGTTTCCCTCTTAAAGGCGAAGCTTAAGCGTCCTCCAGTTCTGATGGTGTTTCGCTGTACTTTGGTTCTAGGCAACACAGAAGGGAATGTTGAAAACCGAGCCTTTCTAAATTTTGGACACACGCACGCCTCGGGGCAAAACAGCCAACAATTAATAAAATAATAAGAAAAGGCCCTAGGACCTTCACATTTTGATACAAAATTGCTTACAATGCCCCTGGAAAAATGGCTTCCCAGCAATGCGTTTGTGTTTCAAGGTGAAGCCGGCTTTAAGGAGATCGGTGTAAGTTTGGTCTTTGTAAGCTGGCGTGGTGTGTTGTGTGTTGCAATGAAGCCTACTCATAAAGAGAAATGCAATGCAAATGGGGCCCGTTAACGATGTGGCATTCCGCTCTTAAGGCGAAGCTTAAGTGTCCTCCAATTTTTTATACAATACCCACAGCACCTTGCAGCATTACAGTGGGGGGAAAAACAATGCTAACACAATCGATAAAAAGCAGGTAAAACAAGAAAAAAAAAGAAAGCTAGTAAGCAAGCAACCGAATATACAACCATGAAGAAACAACAGTTTGGGTGCAAGGACACAATCACATGACCAAATGCTGATGCATTGAGGTATAGGACAACCGGTATGTGATAACCTGATGCATTGAGGTATACGATGAAACCTAAAGCGTTTGTGATGCATTCTAATTGCATTTGGTCCACCAGTGATCCTCTGATGCCCTTCGGTGGCACAAAAAGCACCGACTGCCATGTGGTCCAATTAACACGTTTCAATCATTGAGTACTGTACTAACCCGTGTGTTTGCTAAGAATCTAAAATGACATTGATGCTGTGGCTTCACACATCACATAATTCACACATCGTTTTTGAATGTCGTCGCAGTGTGAATGAATCTACCACGATAAATGATGTGAAGCACGGCTGATATTCAGCAGTGCTCAAGCGTACACTAACACAACCACTTGATTTCACCCTAAATTCTAACAGTGTAGACTGTTCATACGTGTGTGGTTAAGCACATTAAGCTCTTCAATACAGGGTGTTTTTTTATCGTTAAGGGAATTAAAAAGAATCACCCGTATCATGTAACACAATTTTACTACTTGAGCTGGATTACTCTCAGAGGTAGACATTATATTTGACTAATTACTTTATGGCACATGTTGCAATTTGTGAATTGTAGCCAATGACCTTGAAGATCATCCACTTCGAGCGAATTCTGAGGATGACACCAGTTTTGAGAAATGTGTTCCCAAAGTGTGTGACGAAATGCATTGGTGTTCCAGTAATTTGTTAGCTTCAATGCATAAAAAGGCATTTTGTTAAAAAAGTGGAACAGTGCATTTTTACCTCAGGTTTGACAGCGCTTTCTCAAAACTGGTGCTAGTTTCAAAATTTGTTCCACTGCTGGATTTAATTTGTATATTGCAATATGTGAATCAAAGTAATTATTGTACCCTTTAATGCCCAATACCGAGCTGTACTCGTCATGGGAGTTTTTACCAATATTTACAATGACGAATCACACTCGTTCAACCCGATGTTGTGCTGCCCCCACCTCCAAATACGAGTTATGGTCGGTAATTGGCTTTGGGTTCAATTTTCAATGCTAGAGGGTAGTAGAAGTCCAGAAAAATTATGTAATCGAGTATTAAGAATCAAGTAATATATTTCAGAATAAGAATCACAAAAATTCATGGCTACATAAAAAAATTATTTAGGGATTAAAGGGGGTAAAAAGGTTGATTAGTGAAATTTTGCTAATTAGGCAATTGTGCATTTTTATTTCCTGCATAAGTAGTGTCTTCCTCTTAGAGTAATCCAGCTCATTGAGTCGATTGTGCCACATTCCACAAGTGCCGTTTTTGAAAATTATGTTAACATTAAAAAAGAGACACCTGGTTAACGCACAGGAGTACTCCGATATAGCTGTGATCATAAGCACTGTTGAGATGCGCTATTTGGTTGCGCAGGGGGGGAGCCACTATACCAGCTGCTGCAGTCCCCCTACTGCAGAACTGTGGATGCATTGCGAACAGCAGCCGCAGCTTGTGGCCTTTGATATCATCTATGCCTGCCCAGTCGTCACTGTTGCCGTGCTTTTATGCCATCCTGTCCGTTGCACTCAGACACCACTGAACATGCAGAGAGAAAGAGGGAGAAAACTTCGGTAAGCAATACCATGCCAACCTTTCAAAAGTGAACCACATGACGCATCCTAGGTGAGTACCCTTGCCCTTTAACCAACATTTTTGTTTGTAGGCGGCTCCAAGGAATTTTTCGGATATTGTAATTTTTTGTAGCGTTAGCTACACTGGCCTAGCCAAGCCCGTTTCGCGCGGCACATCAAGAGCCGTGCTGCGCATGCGCAAGGATCAGTGATGTCACACGGCTTGCGCACCGGAGCCACCGGAGCCGGCACCTCTCGCGCACTCCGCCGCCGCCGCGCGCGACTCACCGCCGCCGGTCTGCGCATTCCAGAGGAGTGATGTCGTAGCCGTGGTAGACGCACTGGCGCCGGCACGCGCTCGCTGTGCAGTCGCCGACTGACACTGCGCTGGAGCCGCTGCGCTTCTGACTGGCGTTTGCCAGTGTGGTATAGCCATGGAGAAGGAGAGCGCAAATGCTGCTCAACAGCGCAGAAGAACGGAGAAGCTTGACTCATCGGATCCCGAAGTATTTGCCTGGCAATTAGCGGTTGAGCGTAGGTGGAATGAACAGAAGAAGGCTAAACGTGCTGTGGAGACACTGGAGCAAAGGGACGAACGTCTAGCAAAGCGGTGTCGCCAGGAGGCTGAGCGACGTGCCCGACCACCCCTGCAGCAACAACAAAACGCCGTCGATGATGACGACAGACAACTCCAAATACTGTGTTGGGGCCATAGAGACGGCAGCGTGTTACTTCACTGATCACCGAGCCGTCTTTGTGGCAATAGAGAAGCAACGTGACGTTGAGCAAAAATAAATATACATGTGCCACATAATACGTATACCGCGTGTGTGTCATTGGAGCAGCAGTAAGCATGACAATCAAGCTAATCCTTGACAATCTAGACAACCAGGAAAGCTAAGAATAATCAGCTGAACCTTTGCTAACGCTACGTATATCCTGGCATAGCCGAGCTAAGCCACTGCAACTTTTTTTTTTCTGGTAGCCCTGCGCCATTCTAAGTTTACCCTGTTTATCGACTGCTCCGTCATCAAGCTCATGTTTGAGCATCGGCGAGTATTGCCTGACCACGTCTCTTGCCAAATTTGTGTACGCTTGTTGACAGAATTGGCTACCGAGCCCCCTGGTTGAAAGCTCTTGTACAGTATGCGTGATATGTTTGCTGACTGAGGTTGGTGATACCCCTTTACGCACGTGGGGTCTCAAGTGGTCTTGGTAACAAAGGACACAGCACACATTGGCGTGAACTTACAGAAGGAGCATTTTTAATGCGTCAACATTCAACGCTCATGTGAGCAAAAACCCGGTAGTGTTCGTCGGTCACCTCGATGCGTGAGAGAGGATGAGGTAAGTGTATGACATCCTGAGTGGAGAGGGGGTGAAAGAGGGTGTGTAAAGGAGGGAGAGGGTGGTGTGATGTGAAGCCTTCGGAGACAATAGGAATACGGGAGGTGCGTGACGTCACGCTTCAGTGCTGACACCTCACAAAGGAGGGTGGTGCGCTGCGGAATACTTGGCAGATTGCCTATGGCATTTGGCAAGTTAAGACATGTCTTGTGAAGATGTGTGTGTTTGAGTACAGTTTAAAATAGATGGCAGTGCCATCAACGAGTGATATGGAGAGTCATGCTGAGGAACGTTGCTGAAATAAAGTCGAGGCAATGCTTCAAGGAAGACTTGGCAAGTCAGAGAAAGCCCATAAGGTTTGCTTGGCTGCAGCAGCTGAAACGACGTGCCGAAAGCGCGCTGCAGAGTCTGAGGAGGAACACCAACGTCAATTAGGGGAGGCTGAGGCAAAGCGGAATAAGCATCAGGTGGACCCTGCTATGCGTTCGGCAAAAGATGAGGCAAAACTGGCGACGCATCATGCATTGCTAAGCATCATGCATGATTTACAATGAGCAGAAGCTGAGGTAAAGCGGTGCAAAAAGGGCAAGAGGATGTGGCTAACTGTCGAATAGATGAGTCCACAGAGGCAGCACGCCGTCTTCTGCACATTGGAACTACGAATGCCTTCAAACGAGGCTTGCAATGGGTTAATGCTAATACATTTATGTTGGACCGCCTAATTGATTAGGGATGGTCGATTAAATGTTTTAATCGATTGATTAACGATTAATCGTTCGTCGCTTTAGCGTATCATCGATTTCGATGCGGGGTTTTTCATCGATTAATCGACTTTTTTTTCGGGCGCTTTAGAAAGGGTGAAACACAGTTATCTATTCACGTAAGTACCTATTTTAACGCTTGAAAGGTGGAACCAGGATAAGACATACAAGCATATAAATTTTGATAAAGAATAATGTTTAATTTGTTAGAGGTCAACTATAATTGCCACTAGTGACTAGTGAAGGAATAAGCAATGTACAGAGTGTTCATATTGACACGTGTACTTGTTTATCTTTCCCCGGTGACCGCTTTTCACCGGCTAACAAATGTTAAGGTGGTGGTCCCACTCCGGCGGCACCAGCCCCCCGTTTCGAATACTTTTGGAGCAACCGTGGTGGCTCTTCTACTTAGGATATAAAGTTGTCGTATATGCCATAAAAAAGCCTAATTCTTGTAGATTCCAACTATTTATATTATAAAGGAATTGAATAATGTGATTTAGAAATAAATGTTCAAGATCAAGCATGATATACATGGTTTTTGCGAAATGTGTCTCAGTTGTGACCATATTTAGAAGAAACTACCGCATTTACTGCATTGCGGCTTGCTCTGTAGCTTTAGGACATATTTATCTATTTCCTAGACGCAGCAAAATAATGTTGAATTTTTACTTTTTGGATAATTTGCTTTTGATGATTGCCAAATATTGCAACTTCTGTTGTAAACAGCCCCGGCCACTACATGCTCTAGAAAGCTAAATTTTGGACAATTAGAGTTCAAGGAATTTCCATGTAGGACGCTAAATTTCATTCATGTACCTTTATTAGTTTTACACCGCACCTTCGTAGCTTTAGTACCTTCCCGCAAAAATGGGCAAAAATAGGACCAGAACTCTAAATATTGCTTAATTTCGGTCGCATTATTAGGAAAGCCAAGAAAGGTACATAAATGAAATTTTGCATCCCAATTGGAAATTGCTTGATCTCTAATTTGTCCAAAATTTAGCTTCCTTGATCGTGTAGTTGCCGGGCTGTTTACAACAGAAGTTGCAATATTTTGGCAAACTTCAAAAGCAAATTATCCAAAAAGTAAAAATTTAACATTGTTTTGCTGCGTCTAGGAAATAAATATGTCCTAAAGCTACAGAGCAAGCCGCAATGCAGTAAATGCGGTAATTTCTTCTAAATATGGTCACAACGGAGACACAATTCGCAAAAACCATGCATCTCATGCTTTTTCTTGAACATTTATTTCTAAATCACATTAATCAATTTCTTAATATTATCTATAGTTAGAATATACAAGAATTAAGCTTTTTTGTGGTATATACCACAACTTTATATCCTAAGTAGAAGAGCCACCGCGGTTGCTCCAAAGGTACTCAAAACGGGGGGCTGGTGCTGCCGGACCGCCACCTAAAACGTTATCGCTCGGCGCAGGAAGCGCCTGCATGTAATGGAATTTTCTCGAACGTTATCGATGCATCTATCCGTTGTCTGTTGTCACCGACGCTTATGTAATCTGATTGTATGAGCGACGCCAATTGTCTAGTGCCTTCTGGAAGACACGCGGGTACCAGAGATTACTCTGAAACCTTCGATGACTCATGTATAAAAGCCGACGCGCTTCGCCGCTGATCAGATTTCGACGATCGACGATTGTGTTCGCCGCTATCGTTGTGCTTCGAGTGAAACTTGCTTTTGTGAGCACAGGCTCGCCCAATAAAAAGTTCGTTTCGTCATTCACAGTTTTGCGACTGTTTTCTTCATCGTAACTACTACGTGACAACTACTACGGAATTTTAAAAAATCGCCTGTGGCAGGTAGCATAATTCTTATCGTTGAGCGGTGGACATTAGTAGCACGAGCAATCGAAAGACATATTCAACCAATTAACAAAAATTGACTAATGAACTTCTTGGTTAATTACTTTATGACACATATCGCAATTTACGAATTGTGGCCGGTGAGTTTGCAAGACGCATCTACTTGAAATGAATTTCCAGGATGACACCAGTTTCGAGATACTATTTCTCAAAGTGTGGGACGAAATACATGGACGTTACAGTTACTTTTGTGCTTCAATGCATTTTGGTAAAAAATTAAGTGGAACAACAGTGCATCTTTACGGCGAGTATGATGGCGCATATCTCCAAACTGGTGTCATTCTGGAAATTCATTGCAAGTGGATACGCCTGACAAGATCACCGGCTACAATTCGTAAATTGTTATATGTGTCGTAAAGTAATTAACTAAGAAGTTAATCAGTGATTTTTTGTTAATTAGTTGAATATGTGTTTCGATTTCTCGTGCGAATTTGCGCCTCATCGAATAACCCAGCTCAATGATAAAATTATGCTACCTGCCACAGGCGCTTTCTAAAAATTCCGTAAAACTTAAAAATGAACACCCTGTATGTTAAAAATGACGCTTACTGAGGAGGGTGGGCATGGAGGAAGGAATAATTGGAAGAGAACATCGCAGCACGACTGACATCCAGAAGTAATGGCGCAACACGTGATCGCCACATCAGAGCGCGCGGTAGGTTTAATGCTGCCGGGTGCAGGGCAGCAGCGCAGCTGAACGGGTGCGCACTGATTTGAAACTGCTGCGAACCAAACATTATCAGCCAATGCGTTGTCACTCAGGGTCACGTGTTGACCCTACTGCGAAGTAAAAAGCGAAGGAAATCGCTTGACGGTGAGTTCGCTTGCCAAGACTAGCTGCCTCACGTAATGCTCTCGCCTAGTTTATTTCTTCCTCCACGGGGGCGGCCTCTCTCCGGGCCCCAGGCAGCCTGTGTGACGTGCGCGTAAAGCGGGGAAGCGCTTGGCCAGCTCGACATGACTCGGGAAAACAGTCGACAGTCGCTCTCGGTCTTCGCAGCCGCGCGGTCGTTGCTCGTACTCCGCATTCTATGGTACGATTTCAAAATTTTCACGCCACTTTAGTCACTGTCTGGAAAACGATTAATCGAACTGCTTTAATCGATTAAACCGATTAAATTAAAGGTACACATCGATGACGATTAATCGTTTTGCGGCGTACTTTTAGTCGATTAATCGATTAATTGTTCATCGATATTACCATCCCTAATACGTGCGCTCGGCGCCCGTTGCCTGCAATTCAAGGCGCGGCTGGCGCACACGCTACGGAGAAAAGCACCGCCGCAGTCGTGAAATATCGCCATCGTTTTCTCGTCGCCCCCCCTCCCCCTTTTTCACAGCCCCCAATCCCGCCATCACCACGGTCGCCGTCAAACGAACGCACGCTTAAAAAAGAAGAAAAAAAAAAAAAAAAAAAAAAAAAAAAAAAAAAAAAAGAAAAAAAAAAAAGCGAGGGCCTCTTCAAATGGCTTCCGGAATTCCATGAGCCGCTACGCCGCATCGTTGACGCCCTTTTCTCGAATGTTACGCGTACATTTAAGCCGCAGCATATAAAGAAGCCCGTAATGGACATCGGATATACGCGAAATCTTGGGGAAATCGCGGAGTTTACGCGCGCGCACATTATGGCCGACGATTTCCATTCAAGAGGGTTGTGTACTACGCGTATAAAGGATATTCTTGACGGCTGAGGCGTTCGAGTGGCGGCGATCTCTCGGCGCGCAGATCTGGCAGACATCGCCTCTTACCCAGACGCCGTAATTGAGCGAGCGTCATAAGGGGTGGGGAGGGGGGGGGGGAGAGAAAAAGAAAAGATAACGACGCTATAGGAAACGCAGCTAGCATTACTGTCTGCTCTATAAGGCACCTGCTTAGACGCGGAAATGTCTCTGACCCGAGGCAATGTAGCTTGAATATTAAACAAACGAATGCGAGCTTCTTTATAAGTGCCATATATGACTCGGACTTTTATCATTTCGCACTCTTATACCATTTTCTAAAGTATTCCGGTCAGTAACGATTTTTTTTTCTCACCTTGGAGCAGGATTGTCTAAGAATTATGACGGCAATGTTGCAAAGAAAAAAAAAATAGAGACACCTAAGGCTAGACGGCTGATTGATTCGGCATCCAAGTAATACAATAATGGTTTCAATGAGATTAACTGTACCGAATGCTAGTTAATCCGCCCACGGCATATGGATGTACAAGCGAAGTCGCAGCCTCCATCGCAGCAGGATAAGGAAAACGAACGCGGCTGCCACTTTCGCTCCAAGGAACACCGTAGCGAAGCTAAAAACTAACAACACCGCATTCCGTACGATGATGTGGAGTTGCATTCGTTGTTGTACATATCAGCCTTCCATATGATCACACGGAATCAGTGAACATATAGGATATAGAGCCTTATTATTTGTTGTACTTGTAACTACTTATGTTAAGGAAGGGTGGTAGTGGATGAGGGAAATACTATTAGTTTGTGAACGAGCCCTTTTTTCTGTAATTCCGTACATCTTAGCATGCCGAGAAATTGAAAGCAGCACATGTTCCGCGGGAAGATTTGTCGTTTCAATATTCCTTTGTTTCGCATGTTATTCAGGCGAATAAGCAGAGTCGATTAACCGATCAAACATATCGTCAGAATTTTCACTATTATTCATGTTAGATAGGTAAAAAGCCCAGAACTTCGCACAACTAAACTGAACAACAATTTTTTATTGTTATTTCTGTCATTGATCTTTGTTCACAGTAGACGAGGCCTGACCAACTCTCGTAAATCAACAGCTCTAAAAAAAATGCAATAAAGCAAACGAAATAAAACGTGTGCCCAGCCGCACAGTGCTGTTCATTTTATACATGAAGCAATAACGAACGCGCAAACGCAAAAGCAAAGAACCGGCTAGTAAGTAACGCAAGATTGTACGGGGCGTAAGTGGAGAAAAAGCCAGGAGCGCTCCTGAAGCATCGCGTATCGATCTTCGCATTCGCAACACATAAGCGCCCCGCCCCTACAAAGGAAAAAAAAATAAAAAAAGCGAAGCTGGCAATGACGAGAGAAAATATTAAGAGAAAACGAAGAAAAATAGGACATCTGCCGGGATGGAAAGAGGGGGGAGGTAGCGAGGAAGAGGCGAGGACAGTGGGGAAAGGGAAAGCTTCATTTCTCGTCGATTTGCCTGCGTATCACGTGACAGCGCTCGCCGCACGTGCGCGCCGCGTTTGGCGCGAGAACACGCAGAGTGAAGCAGTTGAAAACCGAGTACCACGAGGGCCGGCGGGCGCCGCGCGGTTTTTGACGCAGCCCTCGGGAACCGTTTGGAAAGAAAAAAGGCCGGCCGCACCGCTGATTGCCGCCGCGCGCCTTTTGTATGTAATGAAGAACGACGGGGCTTTATGCACACGCCGCCCACGCCTCGTTAAGCAAGATTCTCAATGTAGCCAGCGAAACCGCATCCTCGTCTCTCATTCCTGTATTTCGTTGGGCTCGCGCGAGCGGTAGCTCTTACGAACCAGAACAGCCTGCAGCTTAAGTAGGTGCGGCCGAAAAGGAACGGAGGGAGAAGACTGTACGAATGTGGGGTAACGAACTACGGTCGCGCGAGAGATTTACGTTGCGCATCACCGCGCGAATCAAATAAGTATGCTTGACGGAGCGCGACCGTAGTTTCTGCGCGACCGGGTTTCTTCGCTGTTCTCTTCGCGCATGGAAAGAACACGCCAACGCGAATTTGCGGCTGCCTGCGCGCGCTTTTTTTTTTTTTTCTCGTCACCCTGCGTACCCCTGTACTCGTCGTATTCTTTTCGCGCGGTTTACTTATTCATGTATACAGAAGCTTCTCTGAACGAGGTTTGCATGGTGAAGACGAAGTTTGCATTGTTGGAGCGTTTGAACACTGGCGCGATCGAGGTGCAGTTTTGATCTGAACTTCCAGTTGCATCTTTCGATTCTGGAAAGCGATGAAACGATTTGAGTCAAGCGAGCAAGGTCAATCGAGAAAATAGAATTCAACCTGGTCGTAATATCAGACCAGGTGGAAACATGGCAACAGCGGTCGCTACGTTTCCTTCCGGTATAATGTTTCACCGAGATCACTCCACAGTTAGCTAGCTGCAACTCTGGTCATTTCCCCGGAAACTGGAACAGTCGTCAGCCCATGATTGCAAATTGTTTTCTTATTTTCCTGTGTCCCTGCGTCCACATAATCAGCGTAAAGAGATTCGTTTACGAGTACTTCCGATGCACGTGTACGCGCCAAAGCGTCCTTTGGTATCACTGTATAGCGTACAGTCCAAAATAACAGATAGGACATAAAAGAAGCAAAGCGACAGGGCTGCAGCCACGGGTAGTATCTGCTCCTTCCTGTTGTGCGCGTAATATTAGGCTGTAACGCTACACACTAAATCATGTACTGAATAGCTAAGGCAAAACCGGTGTTCGCGTCGCCCTTCCTTATTTAGTTTATGCATATCGTGTCGGTTATGAGTAATCTTACATGCAATTGTGCCGGAAAATCCTGCGACGCAGGATGGAAGGAAACGTTTCGAACATCCCCCATCGTGTAAACGTACCATTCTAGCCACGGGACCTTTCTCTCTCACCCATCTTTTGTTGCCTTCTCCTTCTCAAACCACTTGCCTAAACACCAGAGCATACCAAAATCAACCTGCGGCCACCGCGGTTTGCGCTGCTTCGCACGCAGCCGTCCGTGACAGACAGAGCTCCTATGGGCCGAGCAGGACGGCCGCTCGAAGTACAAGATACACAAGGGGAGGATGAGGAGGGGTGCAGATAGAAACAAACAGCCACGATGCACACCACGAACAGAGAGGTCCCGGACCATGAGCGCTGTCTGTCGTGCGGACGGACGTCGGAACGCGGGCGAGAGCTCAGGCAACAGTGACGTGACGGGCTGGAGGGGGAGTCGGAACGGAAGAGGGAGCATGACAAATCACTCCCCCCCCCCCCCCCCCCCCCCCTCCACTGCGCTGCGCGCCGCCAGCCGGCGGAGGTGTCGACACGCACCGGCCACCGACGACGACAGGCGTGCGCCTACAATATACACTGTGCCACAGAAAAGCCGCGCGCTCCCTCCCTCTCTACAAAGGGGGGCACCTGCCGAGGCCGGCCGGCCTGCCACTGTTTTATCCCTGCTGTCCTCTTTGCTGAAGCGCGACTAACTCGTTGAAAGGAGCGTCAAGCACGTCTCTCGGCTACGGGGGAGATTTGGAAGTAGCCAAACCAAAGCCCCTGAAACAGTCAGCCCTAGTTTCTGAAGGAGGGCGCCCGACGTTAGCCAAAGCTGTGGGCCCTGCGTGCGAACTGAAGCAGATACCTCATGCACTACCACGGTTTTACACACATGCGCAGAGTCACTGACCAAAATAATATGCTAATTGCATAAGCGCATACGTACCCCCTCCCCCATTCACCGTCAATATGTGTTGTTGTGTTTGGTGTGTGTTGTGTGTGTGGTGGTGTGTGTGTGTGTGGGTGTGGTGTGTGTTGTGTGTGTGTGTGTGGTGTGTGTGTGGTGTGGGGTGTTGTGGTGTGTGTGTGTGTGTGTGTGGTGTGTGTGTGTTTGTGTGTGTGTGTGTGTGGGTGTGGTGTGTGTGTGTGTGTGTGTGTGTGGTGTGTGTGTGTGTGTGTGGTGTGTGTGTGTGTGTGTGTGTGGTGTGTGTGTGTGTGTGTGTGTTGTGTGTGTGTGTGTGTGTGTGTGTGTGTGTGTGTGTGTGTGTGTGTGTGTGTGTGTGTGTGTGTGTGTGTGTGTGTGTGTGTGGTGTGTGTGTGTGTGTGTGTGGTGTGTGTGTGTGGTGTGTGTGTGTGTGTGTGTGTGTGTGTGTGTGTGTGTGTGGTGTGTGTGTGTGTGTGTGTGTGTGTGTGTGTGTACACTGCAAAGCAGGGTGTCGAACCGGGACATTTATCGTTCGGGTATGAGTTCTGGTTCCACTATGGAGAGGAAAAGTAACGGTTCAAACCGGTTTCAACCAGTTCAAGTTTATTTCCATAGCCGAAGAATAATTACAGGAAAACATGATAAATTCATTTTGTATGGGATCTCGACGGTGCATCTACTAAGCTGCACAAAAACGGCGCGTTGTGCTTCAGGCCTCACGTAGTCAAAAAAGCATTATGTCGATCCAACACCAATGCTGTGATCTATGTGACGCCTAGTTTTAGCGAGGGAGAAAGACATGGAGCGAGGAGAAGTTATTTAGGAAACGTAGAGAGTCCTCTAGCCTCAGAGGGGAAGGGAAGAGAAGACAAATGGGGGAGCGAGGCGTGATTACGAGGACAGACAGTAGGGTGCGATTATACTATACACATTCATGTTCGAAAGGCTCGTTCACAGCCTTGAACCTAGGCCTGCGTTAACTAAATATTCTAAAAGAGGCTTTATTACCCGCTTAGTTGACATGTCCAGCCAAGGGCTGGTCCAGCTCAACGGCCGGTTTCTAATTAGCGCTAACGAAGAGGTGATCGCATGCCGTTCATAGTAACACCGGCGAGAAGCAACCAGAATGTTCTCCACTGTCTAAGGTAATTTGCACGCATCATAGTCTGACCATCGAGTACACCCGTCGGATGCGATGCAAATATTGTCGCATAAGCGCTACCCCTAGTCTGCCCCCCGACGCGATGCGCTGCAATCCGTACTATAACCGTGCTGCTACTTCTAAAATCACTGGAATATGTTGTGTATCTATAAATGAGGTAGCACACAGTTGGGTCACAAGTGCAGGTCATGCATGAATGAAAAGCTCGAGAAAAGGTGGTCACCCTGAACCAACAAACGCAATTATTTCTTTTTATTTCCGGTGTTTGCTCCGGAGTCAGAAACATCGTAACGTTCCGGTTCAGTTCTGGTTCGGGCAAAAATAACGGGGTTTTCGGCTTTCGGTTCCGATTCACTAACCTACTGCAAAGTACACCGCACAGCCGACGAAACCAAGAAAAGCTAACCAAAGCCTATCATAGATAACGCATTCAGACAAAGGCAAGCCGCCACGCTGAAGTGCGAGGCGGAGGATTCGCTCCTTCATTGAAAAAAAAAAAAAAAAAGAATGAAAAAGCCGCGAGCATAATCGCAGGATCCACGGCGAAGCCCAACTTCAGATTCAACTAAGTAGCGATATCTTATGCAGCGTCTAAAAAAATAATAATAATAAACCTAGCTATTAAGGCGCCGCACTCATGCATAAAACCGAGATTAACCGAACCAAACGTACAACGTGAGTGGAATTGAAACTGCGCACTTCATTCTCCCTGCAGCAACAAAAGAGCCCCGCGTTAGCATTAACGTCGCAAGCTCCGATTAAGCAGCCAGTGCCGCGCGGCGGCAGCGAGTCAGGTGTTACGTAGGCCGATCGTTTCCGCGCGAAAAAAACAACAGAAAGGTAAAGAAAAACAGGCGTGCATAAAACGTGCGGCGAAGAAAGGATTCGCTCCTATTTCACAAAGGGCCACTCAATGAGATCCACTAGTTCGCACGGTGCTGAAGACGCCTACGTGATTGCGTAAGCTATCTATACTACGACGCGACGGGACACGTGTGCGAAGGAATCCGGTGTGAACGACCAACAAGAGAGATTGAACGCTGAAAGCACTCTCGAGCAAACGCACGTACTATATACGAACGCCCACACATCGCTTCCTGCGAAAGACCACGTTCATCGTTAGTCCTTGAAGAAGAATACAAAGGAAGAAAAAGAAAGGATCATCCAAGGTTACTTTCATCGTTACGTCAAATTCAAGGCGCCGCAACTACACATACTGGCACGGTCAAAAGGACACGTGCTCTCGACCCCTAACAGCATATTCGTCTAGTCCTTCCGTAGAGCTCCGACAGCATTTGAAATGTCGCGGAACGCAGCAACCAAGCTTTCGTGAAATAATTAAGCCGCGCGAACGGTAGGTGGCACGCTTATTCCAGTAATATGCTGCAGCTTTAAACCTGTTTTCCACGACCATGTGGTAAGACTGCCACGGCGTTATGAAACGACCACTCGAATGCGGGCTGGAAAAGTGCACCTTCGTCGCAAGGCGAAGCGAAGGTACGCCTATATACTAACAAGCACCGAAATAATAATAATAATAATAATAATAATAATATATAATAATAATATATAATATAATAATAATAATAATAATACAGAAAGGCTGTTAAACAATTATGCAACATGTAATGTTATAAGATGTGAAAAAGGCGCTGGTTTGAAAACCACGCTCTTTCTTTGTGTGTATACACAAACATATATGATAGACATGGAAAGGTTCGTTACTTTAGCGGTACTTGCAACTCCAGGCTATCATAGCGAAGTTACTATATCTAACATTAAAAAAAAATTCTGGAAAAAAACATATGAAGATGAGCAACTAAGACTAGCCTGCGCTTGTATTCTGTAGGGCGAGTATTCTCCTCCGCGTGCCCTGCAAGCACCCCGCCAACAAGTATTCCCTTTCCAGCTCGTTTTACGGTACCCAAGATAGGCGGGTACGGAAGGCCAGTCGTATGTATATACCTGTAGCCCAGTTCACAAATGACATCATTCATATTTTATCAACCGATACTCCTATCAGATTCACACAAGTATTAACGCTGGCCAACGATCTACTATGATACTCAATGAGGAACCACATTAAAGCGGAGTACGCGACAAAGGAAGCTTCCGATGACACATGCGACACGAAAGCTCGCTTTCTTAAACGGCACCCCCTTACGTATATCGCGCTCGCACCAAAGGAGACAGACGTACGCGCACATAGCTCGTAAACATTCAAACGACTTAGGGCGGCGTATAGGCGGAAGCAGTTATAATGCGCGGTCTCATCATCCGGCTTACCTCGCAACACCATACTCCGGCCCCTGCATATTGTCGCGTAATGCGTTCTTCCTCTACGGCTGACTTTTATTTCTCCTCACGCAATTTTCACGGTCGCTCTGTAATCCTTTCGCGCACGAAGGCCGAGATCCTTTCATTCGGCCAGCCTGCGCGAATGAAAAATAAGGCCAAGAAAGAAAGAAAGAAAGAAAGAAAGAAAGAAAGAAAGAAAGAAAGAAAGAAAGAAAGAAAGAAAGAAAGAAAGAAAAGATGGACGGGCAAGCGAGCCAACAAAGGGGGGCGGCCTTCTACGCGAGCACATAAACCTCGAGCACCGCTCAGACATTTTCTCGCGCGCTATCGCTTTTATTTTCCTAGACTCCTTTTCATCGCTCGTTCGGCTTTCGCGAGCGGGCATTATTCGACGACGACGGAGCGACATATTTTTTTGGCGCTGGTGGCGGGACGAGCGTTCAATTTGCGATCAAACCGTCATGTCGGTTTTATTTTCTTTTTTTTTTTTTTTTTTTCTTTTTTTTTTTTTTTTCGCGGGCGCCCGCGGTCCCGATTTCCGGTAGTAGCGAAGGATTTCGGCGTGGAATTGGCACAGAAAGGAGATGGGCTTCCGGAGGTACAGCGTGGTCGGGGGTTAAACACGAAGGAGCTCAAACGCGCTTTCATGTCGGGGACAATAGACTGGCTTTGAAACCGAAACCAAAGACGTTGTCGGCCGCCCTCCTATTCGCGAGTGGAAGGAGACTTAGTCAAACGGGCAGCAGTAGTTTTCGCGTTTGCTTCTGACGAAGAAGCTGACGGCAATACTGCCGAATGAATGAATAATCAAATTCCCTCGTGTAGGATCGCACGAAGCCTGAGAAAGAAGGACAGAAAAACACTAAGTGTGGCGCGCGGGACAACTTCCATATACAGCGAGAAGGAATGACCGAAAAAGACGAGAGCTTTGTCAATCATTTGGCTGGCTATTCATAATGCAAGTTCAGCAATCGCAAAGCGTGCTAAGGCAATAGAATACAAAATTACGAGGAAGTGATGGAATAGCTGCATCAAAGTTAATAATCGAGCGAATAGGTTGGCGCTGACCTTGACATACATAGCGTAGTTTGGCGACAGCGAACAAAAGGAATAGACTGTTATAGATGTGCCACCCGTGCGTTCTCTTATTTTGTCATCAAACTGTTACGCAACTGTCAATACGTTTGAATATGATGCGTGGAATCATCTATACCCCTACCCGTTGGCTCCAAATTACTGACATTACAGGTATACCAGATATTTGTTGCCTATTGCTAAAGATCTACAGTTGCCGCCACCGACTACATCTGCCAGCTACGCAGCGGCAAGCGCACGCGCGGCTTATCGAGCACGTCCAAAGCTGGCAGGTGGGCAAATCGCCAGTGGTAACTACAGGACAATCTCGTCTTCCTCGACACCGCCACGATCGACAGAAACTCGCGCGCACAGAAAAAAAAATCGTTTGCTTGCGGCAACACCGACCTCATGATTGCAAGAATAAAAGCGCTCTATACTAAGAATAAGAAAAAAGTACAGGCGGTTTCGCACGAATGCAGTAGCGAACTGCGCACAAGTGCCGGCGACCAACAACGCAACAACGACTAACAAAACGTGCGATGCACATATAAGAGTGAGTGAGTGGCATAACTTTATTTGAAATCCGGCGATTGGGAGGCCCGGGCCTGGGGCCGCCTAGATGGCCACTGGGAGCTGTTGCTCCCGCACGGCATCCATGGCTCGCTGGACGGCCCAAAGTTGGTCTCGGAGTTCTGAGCTGAGCAGCGTGGCCGACCACCGCGCCCGTAGATTTTCCGGGGAGACTGCCATTTTTTATTGATATATTTTACATCCCCACAACATGTGTTGAAGGGTGGCTCTAGCAGACTTGCATAGCTTGCATATATCGCTGGCGTATATCTCGGGGTAGAAAGTATTTAACTGCACGGGACTCACATAGGTTTCTGTTTGTAATCGCCTCCAAGCAACGGACTCAGTTCTGTTCAGTTTAGTGTGAGGCGGTGGTAATATTCGCCTCTGATTTTGACAGGAATTTTGTAATATCGCTAAATCTTGTTAATCTGTCTTTTTCTTTCCAGATCTCCTCCTCCGCGTTCCCCTGCCCAATGGAAGTCACTCCTTGCTCAGCTCGGCGAGTAAGACCTCGAGCTTCGCGGTGTGCTACCTCGTTGGGGTTGACTGCGTGAATGCCCGGAGTCGTATGCGCTGGGAACCAGAGCAACTGCCTGCCGTTCTTCTCTGCGTTAGAAAATTTTGCTTTGTTAACTACGATGACTGTGCCACGCCTCAGGCGAGATCCTACCCTTAGCATAGTTTCTAATGGCCGCCTGAGAATCGTGAGAATCACTAATTATGTATTGAGCATTTGTGGAGACCAATGCTAGTGCAATGGCTACCTCCTCTGCTGTCTCGGAATGTTTAGTATTAACTGACACGCTTGTAAGGGGCTTTTGAGTCGTGATCTACGACTACTGCCACGTAGCTATTTCTGTGTGGGTATTCAGCCGCATATATAAATGGGAAAAAAAAAAAAACATTCCGCGATCGCATACAGTGCACCGCAAAGGTAAACAATGCGAAAGAGAGATGCGGATCCCTAAGAAAAGTGAGAAGGTTACGTCTTCCTACTCTCTTCTATCTCGAATCATGTAACTGATTCAACGCGCTACGTATTTGTCTTACCCACACTTAACGACATGCTGTGCGTGTGACAGCTAAGCCCTACATTAGCGCCGTACATTCCGCACGAATCCCCACAACCTTTTTTTTTTCCTTTCTCTCGTTCCAGACGCTTAGCATGCAAGCGGCTTGAAATTCTACCACGGAGCGGTTCCCTCTCCGCCTGAGGGAAGCAATGCAGGCAAGAAAGGAGCCGCAGGCAGATGACGCGCGAAGAAAGGGGAAAGAAAAAAGAAAGCGCGAATCTCGCGCCGCAAATGTAGCCAAATCGGCGTTCCCACGGGGCGCACTCTATATAAACCCGGGTATTATTATTTATTGCTCGCCGGGCATCGTTCACCCTCGCTCCATCAAAACCGAGCCAGCGGCGCCCATGCCTCCCCGCATCCCACCCAACCAAAACGCGGCGGCGGCGGGCGCCAAATTACCCACCGGAACGCGCAAGATCGCGCACGACGCCCACAAGAGGGGCACGGCGAGTGCGAGCTGCGGGGAGGCAACCCGGGGGGGAGACTGAGAAGGCTGCCGCTTTGCAGTGCGCGAAACGGCATCAAGCGCTGCTTAGGAAGATTGCGCCACAGGATCTGTAGCGTGCAACTAAGTTACGTCGCCTGTCCGTTACTGGCCACTCTGTTCAAGAGATCGAAGTATGCCAAACGGTATAAGTATAACGAAAAATCACCGGCAAGCCCGAAACTACCGGTGCAAATTGACCGCGCGAGCGCAAAGGAAATACCATGATAATCTCTTTCAAGCTTCCCGATTCGCGCTAGAGCGATGAGGCACTAGGCGCGTCGCAGACGAGCCCCCGGTAGCGCTAACCTTCGTAATAGTGAGCGTTTTAACACCTGTATAGATAGGAAACAGGCATGCAGTTCATCTAGATAGCAGGAAAACCTATAGGAGTAGAATATGTAGATAAACTTTATAGGTGACTGGCGCCGAAGGGCGCCATACACAATCTCATAAAATGTACAGCCTGATTCGGCTGGGGCAGACCTTCAGACTGCACCGTACATAAAAAGGGAGGGAGGGAGAGGATTATTGAAAAAAAAAGAAAAAAACATCACGCCCGCCTTGCGAGCTGCAGTTCCTCAGTGCCTTAAGTCTATCCCTTAAATCACTGTACAGCAGTCCTCACAAAATCCAAACAGCATGTACACCCGCCTAATCATGAAGATTTGAATTACAATGTGAATATTAAGAAAGGAAACGAGTTGTAGCAGAAACGACAACGGCTGCAAAACATCGCAGCGAGAAAAGTCTACATTCGTATTGTAACGCCTATACTTTAGCGTTACCCATCTGCCAACCGCACGGTGCTTTAACACACATAAGAGCAAAGAAGGTCAATGCGCGAAGCTGCTGAATACATTATTTTTTGCAACAATGCAAATGTAAAGGCAACAAATAAAAAAAAGTGACACGCGTTCGCTTGGCCAAATAATAGACCACGAATAAATTACATCCGTAGCAAGAGTATAGATTCCAAGAAGCCAAAAATATCCACTGTTGTTGATAGACAGAAAAGAAAAAGAAATTAAATGAGTTAAAGAAAGGAAGAACAAACGAATTGCGTAGTAATGCAAGGATCTCAATGCACACACGGCCGAGCAAGACGATAGGATTCAGGGGATCGACCAGAAGCTCCAATCCTGCGCCTTTACTTGCCGAAAGCCGAAACTGTTCAACAGATTTTTATTCATATTTATTTAGAATACCTGACAGGCAACTAGGCAGGCGCTCATCGCATTAGCATCGATACTGAGTTCTATTACAGTGAGTTTAAGTTATAATAACAAGGCCACAACGGAAAGAACACCGACAGACTACGACGAAAGTGCGCAGCAACGAGATGCTATAGGGGATAACAAAGTTGGAAACATCGCCGCCACGATCGAACAGATCCATTCTTTCACACGGCCACAAAAAGAAAGAAGAAAGAAAGAAAGAAAGAAAGAAAGAAAGAAAGAAAGAAAGAAAGAAAGAAAGAAAGAAAGAAAGAAAGAAAGACGCAACAGCAGATATTTGTACGTAACGGCCAGAATGTAGCACTCTCTAAACTATACAAGGTCGGCAAACACAGATCGAATCGCCCCGCGTCGCGGCCTCGCTTCACCGCATTGCACTAGCTCATTCAACGCGGAGCGTGGGCTGTTCGAAAGGTCAGTGCAGTGTGTTTGCGTACCGGAAGCCAAGCAAAGAAAGCTCTGCAGTACCACCACCACTGCAATCGTTATAAATAGAGAAGGGGAAACGGGCACCCCCTCCACTCCATTAGGCGGCGGCGGAACCGTTCCTCCCCAGCGACAGATGGAGGGGTTCGTGAACAGAAAGAGAGAGAGAGAGAGATGAAGGGGGGGGGGGGGGGGGGGCAATCACGGTGTGCCCAAGGCCGGCACGAAATAAAAACCAGACACGCGCGAAAGCATCTGAGACCGATCGAGGCGGGCAGTAAGACGCGGAAGAAGCAGCAGCAGCCGCGGGGCCCAATCGATGCGCCTTCTCGAGCGACTGTGTATTCTACACACTCGTTGTGTCCTCGACAACGCCGCACGTACGCGTACGCGTGCGCTGTGGGGCTGCACGCCGCAGCGGTCAGTTCTGAGACGACGCTCTTTCGCAACGGTTCTTATCCAATATCCATTCGCCGCTATGCTCACTGGCGAACCGCAATTGAAATTTCCTTGCGTCACACGGTGGCACGTCAAACGCACGCCGTCCTTACGCGCTTGAAACACTTACCTTCACTTTCTCTTCTAATAATCAATCGATTATCGCGCTACTAACGAAAAATAGTTTAAAGTGATTTAGTGTTGCTTATTGGTGTCCATTTAATATGTATAGGAATAACATCCCATTTCGGCTTACCAAGTATAGACACTTCTTTCGGGCGAAAGAACCAACGACGTAAAACATATAACACTAACTGCTCTCTGTTCGACGAACTTATGACGACAGAGGATGCTTTATGATCATCTATAGACGGACGCTTACGGCGAAGCCCGATAAAATAGTCTAATCTACCTCTGCAATGTCGTGTGGATATGTACGTACATTTTCTTCGGCAGGCGTAACACGCTATTCTACACGTTCTACGCGTGCTACACATGCCTGCACAAATTTCAAAAGCAGAGCAATGCATCTTGTCACCTGACTTACCACAGCTCTCCCATTCTTGCGCAAATACTGCTGACAAGGAAGGCGAAACAACTCCACTCGCGCAGCGCGCGAACGAAAGATACTCGCGCGACACGGCTAGTGCGGCCATACAGGCGCAAACTCTAATAAATTGCCTCTCACGTTCCGCCCCCTGTCCTCCCCAAGAAAGAAAGAAAGAAAGAAAGAAAGAAAGAAAGAAAGAAAGAAAGAAAGAAAGAAAGAAAGAAAGAAAGAAACGCAAAACGAGGTTCCCGGGAGACCGGCTCATAGATCCACTTCCTCTTGCGCACTTCCACAGCAATCATGAAACACAACCGAGACACCAGAAAAGAGAATAATGAAAGAAGCAAAACAAACACCCAGAATTCGCGCACGGCAGAGAAAAGCTGCAAGCAAGCGCAACTCGACATGGAAAACAGAGATCTCAGCGTACACCACCGCAGCCGAGCGAAGAGAAAGGGGGCGGGCAGCTACGAATCTATCCGAGCGCAGCCGCGCGCCAACACCGAAAGCGAGCCGGAAAAACCGCCCGTCGCAACACGGGTCCCGTGTAAATCCAAATATGCGACGGCGCCTGAAACATTCACGACCGACGACGCGAAGAGGGGCACCGCGCTGCCTGCCACTACTTCTCTCTCTCTCTCTCTCTCTCTCTCCCGTCCCGCGCCTTTCCCCTTTTTGCCTCCCCTCTTCCCGTTTACTTTCACAGCAAACCGGGGGAGTCACAGCGCCGCGTAGGGCAGGCAGGCAGGCACGATCGCACGCACACCCAAACGCTCGACGACGCACTCTTGGGCAAAGAAGCCGGGCCTGAAGAGCGACGCGGCTTCGATCCCCCCCTCCACTAGCCAACCAACCTTCTCGCTACGCCGGCGTTCCGGTGGAGGCTGCAGGAAAGAAAGAAAAAACGCCTCTCTCGCCGAAGCTCATGCATGAACGCGCAGCGAAGGACGCATGCAACGAACGACAAATACGTTCGTTTCACTTTGGCTCCGCGCGCACGTTTTCGCTCTCTATTTCCTTTCGCGCGGCGCGCGCGCGTTTTTGCGTCGTCGTCTCCCTCCCCTTCGGACTCCCGTGTTCCCTTTGGTTTTCGGTCAGTTTTATCCGCCGTCGCCGTGACAAGATTAACGGCCCGACGGGTCCGAATTTACGGCCGCAATTCGTCAAAGCGACAGGCGTTTAGAAAGCGCAGAGCAAGGGAGGCGAGAGAGAGAAGGAGTGCACGGGGGGGAGATGCCGACGACGGAGAGAACCCACGGGGTTGGCCGAAGGATTTAGGCCTCCTTCGGTCTGTCTCAGTATCCCTGAACTTTTGCTTTTCTTCTTCTGTTCCAACGCGTACACGCAGCTTTCTTCATATCTGCACTCTGTCGTCGTGGTCTGGAGATCGCCGTAACTTAATATTCGCCGGCGTGTCAACGCGGGCCCGCCGGAGATGTAGAAACATAAATCAGTCGAACTTCGCGCCCACCGAAAAGGGGAGGAACGAATGGAACAAGAAAACAATGCGATACTGCGATTCGGCTGGTGCATAAGCGGCTGCGATGCATTTTTTTTTTTTCCGGCGGCACGGAATTTGCACTCGTGACGCTAACAGAGAAACACGAATCGAGCTCAAAAAAATTAAAAAATAATAAAAATAAAGGGAGACAGTGAGGGAGAGGCATAGCTCACTTTAAAACTTTGCAACGCGATATAAAGGCCGATCCTTGCAATGTGCAGGTAGCTTAAAGAACTGAACAAATGCCGAATACGTTTTCACGTCAGGACTGGTAGATCTAGCTACACACAGCATCGCCGTAATTTTATCGCATACATTTATTGCGAGTAGTACTACATTTTGGTTAACTTAACCCACCGTATTATACGCAAATGCATAAAGACAGACGGATTTGTCTGATCCTTGGAATATTTCCTCCTTTCTAAAGAGTAGGCTGGCGTTGTGCCCTTTCCGGTGGCAGTTGCCATCCTGCTTCTCGCTTTCGCTTACCTGTGAAATGTATATATGTTTCAAATCAAATATAATAATAATAATAATAATAATAATAATAATAATAATAATAATAATAATGTAACCTAATGATCCCTGCTAGTGAACTAAGCGCATTGATAACGAACACGTTTCATACAAAGGGAACGCGGCACGCGTTAAGCAATCCATCCACGTGTTGAAAAACATTTAACGTAAGTATGCTTGGAGAAGGACGCAATTAGCAACTGTCACTTTTTGAATTCGACGCGAGTCGAAATGAAAGGAAGGATAAGTAACAACTAAAAATAATAAGAGGCAAGGACATGGATAATCAAGCACCCATCATCTAATGTGCAAGATTCTTCTTCAACGGCGGCCGTGTTGCGACAACTCATTTAAAGAGAGGTCACAGTGACGCTTCGCTGAAAACTAAAGGAAAGAAGAGCCAGAACGGAAAGGCAGAAAGATAAAACAAAGGGGTAAAAAATGCCCGACGTGATACGTGAGATGCCCCTCAACAGTTAAGCCGCCGAGAATCAAAGACAGGAAGGAGCTCATTCCAGAGAGCAGGCGAGGCCGGACCAGCAAGCCACTTAATCATGTCCGGCCGAAGCAATTACGCCCGCGGCAAATCAATGACTCTCAAGCGTCGGCCAGCGATAAGGAGGAGAGGAGAGCCTTACGCAACCCAACGAAGACAAGTCGCTTGCGGGGGAGCCGCCTGATTGAGCCACTACACCCAAGGCACGAGTACGGGGAGGCAGAGCAGTCACGAACGAAGAGAGAACAAACCCAAACACGGGGACTGGGGAGAAACAAAAATATGTAACAGAAAAGAAAGACCGAAAAGTGAGGGGGGGGGGGGGGGAGGAGAGAGAGACAGTCCGAAAGCCAAGCGCAAACGGCAGCCGTGGTTACGACACGAGGCTTGCATGCAAGTCCTCTGGAATCAAGTGGCACGACGGAGCAATTGTGCCTTGACAAAAGAGAGCCTTACAACGGTTGAGTTTTCTGTTGGCTTAAGCGCAATGGCCCGATGCATCTAATATGTCCATGCGCTACAGGATAACTTCATAATTCTCGTTTTGCAGGTGGCATAATTTGTCAGCTTTGAAATCTGTGCCAGAAAAAAATTAAGTAGAACTGTGACTGATCCAAAGGTGTACGGATAACATTCTTGTGCGAGCGTATACGCTACGTGAGATTGCAATTTGTTCTCTACTTTCTTGCTTGCGTTTGTCCGTGGAACTATTGCATAACGTGTAATATCTGTACGAGTCACATCCTCTTCAGCGGCGTCTGTGTGTCAGGATTCCTGTCGGGCACATAGTACCTGCCTTTTTTAACCTAGTCACCCCAGACCAGGTTGTGTCTGAAGCAATGTTTGACGCAAATTATGGTGAACACCAAGGCCTTAAGCGGATTTCTTGCCTATACGCCTTCCTAATCTAACGCAAACATTTGCATCCTAATCTAAACGCTAACATCGCTAAGCTACCGCAATCTACCATCACTTAGTGCACAGATGATCCATAAGCGACCTCACCGATAGCCTTCCGTGCGCGCTTCCTTCGAAAAATTGCCATGCGAACGACTTCAGACATAAGCGTTTTTTTTTTTTTTTTTTTTTTTTCCGCGCCTGTACTTTGCTCACCCCGCTAGGGTTTGTACTAGTTTTCTTTTATCTTCCCCTTTCCCGAGTACACAGCAGCAAACCGGATTTCCCGCCTTCTAAACCTCGCTACCTAAACAGAAAACATAACTGCAGACAACAACCAGTACAGTCAACAGAGTGCTATAAAACCACTCGAACACCGTTCTACACACGACAGTTTCCTGCTGTCGCGGCGCACGCAAAGCGTGTATACATTGTTGCCGTGCCAAAGACGGCGCGAGCTACGAGAATAAACCTGGCGCAAATAAAAGGACCGCGAAGCCGCGTCCAACGAGGCTATTCTCCTGTGGGAATGCCCCCGTCGCTAACGAAATGCGCTCGCGCTTAAAGAGATTTCAATCGCCGCATTGTAAAAAAAAAAAAGACAGAGAGCGATAGAGAGAGGCAGAGAGCGAGAGAGAGAGAGAGAACCGGGTCTGAAGAGGCACGCCGCCGGCGCGAGGCAGAGAGGGGAATCCCCCCAGCCGCGGAATCCAAACCATTTCCCCTCGCGGTTGCATTGCAGGCCTGGCCTGCCTCCACTGCGGCCGTCGACTCGGAATCGACGGCGGCGGCGGCGGAAGAGTTATCGGGAACTCGCGTCACTGCAATGCCGCTCCCACTGTGTCGGACGCGTTCCCACAAGTGCTCGCGCATTTGCTAGGCAATGTATAAAATGCCCAGCGAGTGATACGCAGCGGCGCTCGCCTTTCCATCTTGCGGGAGAAGCACCGCCTAGCGCGGCCGCTGATGCACGGTGAATATCAATGCTCTCGCTTTCTCCCCCTCCTGACGCGATGCTCTCGACTCGTGCTTTCGGGCTCCCCCCGACAGCGTCCCTCCCCCTTCAGTCAGGACGACAAGCCTCCGACGTGTGCCGCATTTATCGCAGCCGGGGGCGGCCAAGGGAGCTCTTTCTTCAGGCCGCGAGGACAAAGCGCGCCATTAATTTAAACTCGCCCCGTCTTTCATGAGGTGGAAGCGGCCGCGAAGCGAAACAAATTAGCAGCGCTCGTCAGCTGACATTCGACGGCTCTACTACCAGCACAGAACTTTGAATGGGTTAGACTTGTTTCTTTGATTTATCTAAAATAGTAGACAGCGCCGGCCACGCTATAATGACATTTTTTTAAATGATGAAAACCAGATTTAGGGCGAAAAGGGTGCCCCCCCCCCCCCCTTATCCATACACGATTTCATCGCTGCTCGCCACCGAGCTCGGTTGCCACGCTGCGAATCAAGCCTTCAACAGAACGACGTAATCGCGTTATAAACAATGCCTCGACGCAGAACTTGCAATCTAAATGCAACGCTGAATTGTTTTCGACAGCCAGAGCTATAGAAGGATGACACAATAGCTGGGACCGCCTCGACCCCACTGCCCTGTTTGTTTTCTTTTTTTTATTTAATCGCCTAGAGCAGTATAGTGAAGCTGAAAGGTAATCGCCATCGGCATTTGGCAAGTGAGGAAGCATACAATATGCGATACGCCGACACAAGGAAACAAAAGTGCCGGTCGATAAACGGGTTGCCGCTGTGCTTCCGTCGCTCGTCCTGCCACCTTCATTTGAGGCGCTAGAGAGGAGGAGAAGGAAAGCCAGGGAGGTCAACCAGACGCACGTCCATTTTGCTACCCTACAAGGGGAAGGGGTTTAAAGGAATGAAAAGAAAGAAAGGAGAGATAGAGAGAACCTATAGTACAACAAACGGGAAGCTTGAACTGATCTCGCGAGACCGCACCGCCACATTGGTGTCGCACGCTGCCTCTTTCCTTCTTAGAAGCACGGGGTACGACTCCTTGAGGCAATGTCCCCGTAGTGGACACACGTTGCGATAGCCGGAAAACTAACTTTAAGTGGAGACAAATATATGTAGCAGGAAAGACGGAACTAGGGAACGTCGCCTTGCACAGTTATCACACGAGCTTGTGCGTGGCCCTCAGAATACATAGATAAAAAAGAAATAACCCTTGTAGCACCTATCATGCGTTCCTAAACCCGAAAATTTTCGACGCCTCAAAGTGGATTCGAAGAAAATAAAAGAACCGGTTAACGAGATGACGTGCGTAACAGCTCATATTTAACAACGTCGGCGCTACCGGCGCTTGAATTCCTGCCAGGCAACCCCTGCTCTTGAAAAACATTCCACACGACGACCATCAACGCTGCATCAATACGAGTCATATAGCGACGGCTTCGCTTCCCGTAATAAAATAACCGTTTGCTGATAAAAATATTTCCTAATGATTGGAGCACGCCAAGCTTTGTGTCACATGCACACACACGGGAAAGAAAAGTCTTTGGCAGGCGCAAAATTGCACATGTTCAATAAAAATTGAAAAGCTGCACAGCTACGATGCAGGTGCGACAATTGTTCCATTCCCAGATACCGCCAACTGCTCTATTCCCAGATGTCGTTACATCACAATTGCCACGCGTCGGTGTAATCTGTCGTAGCCGTCAACGATGGCGTCAGCGAGAGATTAATGTGTCAATAGATCTCTAGTTCGGAAGCAATTTCGCAGCAATTATTCGCGTACAAAATTAGCGACCACGTGCGTTCAGCTGTAGTTCCTGCAAATAAAAGTACTCAAAACTACGTCACCTGCTAGTTTGACTCTTCAGTAAAGTAAGTGGTTACATGCAATTGGTCACTGAAAAAAGTAATGGAATTGCAGTGAGCGCGTTACAGAATAAATCAGTACTGAATCAATTACAAAACTTAAAAAATGTAATTGATTACGTGTACTCCATAACGTGCAAGTCTGAAACAAAGCAAAACACCACGCCACAAGAGACGGTGAAACAACCGTCTTCTCTTCATGCTTGCGCATAACTTTTGTGCGTGCATACTTGCCTTCGGAAGACAAAACCCCGCGTACAGAGTCACGCATCCCATAGGGTGAAGCGCCCGGCGCCCCGAGTACCTGCCTCGCCAGAGTTTGCACAGCGAACACTTACCTGCAACGAAAGAAAAGGTAAAACAGGTTAAACAATGCACGAATTTGCGCTACTGTGTGTGTGTTTGTTTCAACACTCTTCAGTACAAAAGAAACGAAAAGGTAAGCAAGCGCATTGAGCATTGCAAGTACGCAATTCTTGGAAGCTCTGAATCGCGCCCCGCTACTTCTAAAATCTCTCTATTGAAGGAGGAAGCAGTGATTAGTAACAACGACCCGCAATAGTTGCACTACCCTCCCAGATGGCGGACGGGAATGCAGAAAAATTACATTTACGCGTCCACGGACGCAGATAGCGAACACATATGGCGCGTGCGCAATTTGACCATTCGCGTTCATTCTGCAACGGCCGGCGTCAACAAAACCCGAACAGCAGTTTGCGTGAGAACGCTCATTTGATGCGAAGTTTATGCATTCAACCGCGTAGGAACAAAAAAAATTTTTTTTTTCCAGCCCATGTGATGCGCTTGTTTAGCGAAGAAAGCGACACGTGTAATGGGCGAAGAATGAAAAGCGGTAGTTCGGGCCTTATGTGCACTCTGCACTGCGATCAAGCGTGGAGGTTCGACCCAGTGTTCAGAGAGAGAGAGAGAAACGAAGAGGGAAAGGTAGGGAGGTTAACCAAGGACGGCCCGGTTGGCTACCTTACACTTGGGGAAAGGGGAAGATTGTGTATTCAGATAACGGCAATGCAGGAGTGAATTCCTCTGTCTAGGAATTCGATACAGAAATGCAGCAATGACCTTCGACAGTTTATCGGGCCCATGATGTAATTGAAAGGAAACGCCGGATCCTCGTTATCCTGCAGGTTCCTTCCTACAGCTCATATTACACCGAATATATAGGCACGAAGTTTAGAAGTCCTGTCTGACTTTTTTTTAGCGGCAATCAAGTGTAATCGCGGCCGCCTACGAGAAAACAAAGGCGAAACGCGCCTCACTGCGTCGCAATGAGCACGAAAAAAAAAAAAAAAGTCGCAGGCCAGAAGATCGCCGTACACTACAGCGAGTTGGTTCCGAACGGGCCAGGCAAGTACTACTGCTGCGAAGAGGAGAAGGCGGACAGAAGTCTGAAACTTCCCGCAGCAAAAGCGTGAATTCGTCCGTCCTCACCGCCGCTTGACGTTCTCCGCGAATACATTCTTTTCTTCCTCGCATCACCGGCAACGTGCCGACGCGAGGCATTACGTCGAAGGCAGCGTTCTGCATAGCGGATGCTTCGAATTTCACAATCGCTCGTGTATAGTGCGTGCACGTGAAGCCATCGAAGTACGCGCGAGCGCCGCCTCACTTCCATCGCGCGTGGGACGGCGAGAGGGGGGAGGGCGAAAGCGTGACCACTCCGGCGACCACCACCGCAGTCGTGGCCGGCGCCAACGCATGTTCACGATCCGGGCTGCCCCTCGTCGTCCGCCTCCAATCTGACGCCGGCGAAAATCCGCTTCTACTCCGGACGCTTTCTTTCCTTCCCTTTTTTTTTTTTTTTTCACTTTTACCTATTCTCTCTCTCTCTCTCTCTCTCTCTCTCTCTCTCTCGCTCTCTCCTTCTGCACAATGTGCAGCGTTGTACGTAAACCCTCTCTCCTAGTTCAATTATCACGCAGTGCATGCTGCACCAGGCGTGAACGGACCCACAAGACGAAGTCGAGCTAGACAGATATTAGGATCTATGTCTAAGTCACTAGGATCTATGATAAAATAATTTGTAAAACTTGCAAGTAACAACTAACAAAAATGGTACGTCCTGTCGGCGGTAGCTGGCTTATCTGGCAGAAAACATAGCCGTGTATCCCAGAAGAAATAATGAACTGCAAGTGCAAAAGTGCGAACATGCAAAACAAAATACGGCCAAGAAACATTACAAAACAAGTTACCCAGACTACTAAATATATAACAAAGAAACAAGCTTACTTTAGAGAACGTAACTTTCAAAGAATTACGCAATCATTTCAAACCCCCTTAATATCTTTGTTGTTTATCACTGCAACTGTCCATAGATGTGACATTAGTATTGTTAGTATTTTTTTTTCCGGGAGTGTAAACCGTCTTTTTTTTTTTCTAATATTGTCGCGATTCAATATGTCCCATCACATTGTTCACGAGTTTCTGTAAGCTCGCTACGATATGTGTATATGGCATTTGTGTATAAATAGCGGGGCTGTGCAGCCGCTATTTTATTGGGCCTGTGGCTTCGTCAAGCTGTCGACGTCGGCAACCTTTTCCGCTGGTCTCCAGCATTATGTATGTGTATAATGCAAATAAAATTATTATTATTATTATTATTATTATTATTATTATTATTATTATATTATTATTATTATTATTATTATTCGTGATAAAGCATCCGCCATTCGTAGTGAGAACAGAATTTTTCTAAGCGAGAAAATTAGGAAAGCGGGAACTCGGAGTGGCGCCACCTATGTTGGACTATGGTTCCTGTGGTGTGACGTCGGCAGTGGCTGATTCACAGACAGCGGCAAAGCGGCAGGTCACGCGAGGATTACGTCAACTCGTCCCCTTTGGCGCGGGCGATTCAAATTTAGGAGCAACACCAGGACCTTCTTCAGTGACAATTTTCTACGCAACAAAGTCATATAATGGCCCACAGAAAACGATTGCGAGACTTCTCGACGAATAATGTATCGCTCTAACTGAGCTTATTAATTTTCATAAGTGTCGCCTTGGCCTCTGGAGGCTATGGTATCGCTTTTAAGTTTCTTCCTTAACGCCGGAGCTGCTGCGCAAGGATCGCAGCCTCAGAACTCGAACAGGCCGACGCAACAGGATGAGCGGCGAACCGCGTGTTTCTTTCGATCCCGGAACACCGTTTGTGACTCGCGGCGGCGGTCTCGCTTGGTTGGGCGCCGCGCAACGCGGCTGCACGGGGCGGCGCGGAGCTCACAACACCGCGTCGCCATTGTTTCCGCCGCCGGCGAGGTCACGAAGAGCGGTTCGGGAAAGGGGGGTTCTACGATGACGTACCGCGGCAACGGCCCAGCGGTCCCGAACACGCGGGCACCGCCGTATGACTCCGGCCGCCTTCGCCACGGGCGATTAGAGAGGCCCACAGTCGGGTGCGCTCGCGAGAAGTATATCGCCGGGTTACTCTCGCCGCCAGAGACGTGCGGCGGTCCGAGGGACGGGAGGTCGTGGTCAGTTAGTTGCGCGCAATCCGTGTAAAACCGCCCGAGCGATTCCGCCTTTAGAATGCTCTCTTAAGAAGATGACAAAATGTTTAAATTGTAAGCAGAACAACGTACGAAAACACATGCTGAGAAACTAGGAGACTTCTCCTTCACCGCGCTCGAACACGTTGCTTGCGAACGAATTCAAATTTGCGCACAAAGAAGGTTTTATGTTCTGGGCGTGTGTACTGTGTATGAACTGATCGTTTCATGCATCGCCTGAGAAGTATGCTTTGGCCTGAGAAGTATGGCAATCTTTTGCACCAATTAAGGAACGACTCTGTCAAAAATGAGTAATCCGCGTGACAACAACCTGTCGCCTGTGATGTTTTCAATGCACATAAGGAATATATGGTCATAGTGCAGTACGTAATAGTTACGTACGCACTTCAGCACGTGGTTATTCCTAAAAACAATCAAAAGCGTGTGCCCTGCTTCGACGCTATCGCGCGGAGCTACAACACTCCGGCGATAAGCAGAGATGGCACTGAAATGCCGTTCGAACGCTGCAGGCAGCTTTTTATTTATATATTTATATACAATACCTACAGCGCCCTCTAGGGCATTATTGTAGGGGGGAACATCAGAAATAAATCACAAGACATATACTATAAGTTAGGCAAATGATGCAGCATATAAATCATCTAAATACCTATGCACTATTTCAATAAAAAGCAAAAACAAAAACTAATATACAGTAAATATTACTATACAGTACTAATATTCAGCAAAAAGCAAGAACAAAACTAATATACAAAGATGAACAAGCATGTCACGCACAGACAAAAGAAGAACATCTAAATATAGCGATCTCGGCTAACATCGTTGGGAATAATCAACAAAAGGGATAAAACATGCAAGAACAAGCAATATTGCACTCATATTAACACGTGGTTCTGTAAAGCCGTTAGAAAGTATGTGGGAGGGGCAGTAGCAATTTGCGCAGGTAGACCGTTCCAGTCGTGCACGGTTCGTGGAAAAAAGCTGTATTTGAATGCGTTTATTCGGCAACTGTATTCGCGTGCCTTTAGTGGGTGGTCAGTGCGGGCGGAAATGTAGCTGGGCTCCTTTATGTATTTCTCTTTTTGGATGCCAGTGTTATTGTTTAGAACATTATAAAAGAAAGAGAGTCTGAGGTATTTTCGCCGGTTTTCAAGTAACGGCCATCCCAACTTGTCGCGCAAACCAGAAGACCTCTTTTGAAAATTATAGTCGCCAGATACGAATCTGGCAGCCCGTTTTTGGACGCGCTCAAGTTCTTCAACGTTGAGCTTTGTATGCGGGTCCCAGGCGGCGCAAGCGTACTCGAGTATAGGACGAACACTTGAAATATATAAAGTTTCCTTTAGCTTAACGGGAGCATCCTTAAAGTTACGTCGGAGGAAGTTTAATGTGCGGCTGGCTTTCGCTGCGATATAGTTGACATGTGTATTCCAAGATAAATCAGTGGAAAAAATGACTCCTAAGTACTTATAAGTTGAGACAGCAGATATTTCTGTGCTACCAAGGAAGTAGTCTGCTTGAAGGAATTGTTTCTTTTTCGTAAACCGGACCAGATTACATTTCGAGAGATTCAGCGCCATATTCCATTTTTGGCACCAAGAGTACACGGAGTTGAGGTCATGCTGTAGTGTAACTGCATCTGCTTCAGAGGATATGGTGCGGTAGACACAGCAGTCGTCAGCGTAAAGTCGAACGGTACTTGAAATGTAGTCACTAAGATCATTTATAAATATCAAAAAAAGAAGAGGGCCTAGAACCGACCCTTGCGGAACACCAGAGGTCACACCCACACTTACTGAACTAATACCGTCACAAACTACGCACTGTTTTCTTTCCATGAGGTACGCTTCAATCCAGGTTAGGAGTGTAGTAGGAATATTCAAAAGTGAAAGCTTCTGCAGTAATAGGTCGTGAGCAACTAAATCGAAGGCTTTCCGAAAATCTAGAAAAATACAATCAACCTGACCGGCAGAGTTTAAGGAAGCGGAAATATCATGGGTAAATTCTACAAGCTGTGTTTCACATGAGAAACCTGACCTAAATCCATGTTGTGTTGGACAGAAAAAATTATTGTTTTGTAGATGGCTGATTAACTGAGTATAAATGACATGTTCTAGTATTTTGCACGACACGCTCGTCAAAGATATAGGCCTATAGTTGCATGTTTTACTTCTATCACCACTCTTATGTATGGGAACAACATTGGCACTTTTGCCAATGATGTTTTGCTCGACATGGGCAGCTTCACTGCCCATGTCGAGCCATCAGGACTCGACAGTCCACATGTTCACCGCGACGGCTCTACCTTCGCGCTCAGCTCCCGTAGTCGAACAGCAAAGAATCCATGTACTCCTTCCTCACACGACGTGGCGAAAAACACAGCAACTGTCTTTGGTATACAAAAGCGTCCGAAGCAAGCAAGCCCACGCGCGTAACGGAGAAATGAATAAAAAAAAAAAAACACAATAAGGCAATAAGGCAATGGAGCATAGAAAACCAGTTGGGCAAGGCGCAGCGCGCCGTTTTTCCTTGTGAGGGCAGCGATCGGCGACCTGCATATTACAAGACTTGCAGGCACGCGCGCGCGGCTACCGAAAGCCGCCCGCTGGCGAGCAACGTCAAGCCCACGCGCGGCCGCACAATGGACCGCTCCATCTCGCTCTCAAACGACACGCCACGATGAAAGACAACGTCAACCCGGGCAAATAATACACGCCGATAGAGCTATCATCGCCGCTAAATGTTTCGCCCGCATCAATGACGCGCGCGCGAGCCTAATACCCGGCCTCTGGAGCCGCATTTAATGGACCTCCCAGAGTCCGTGTGTAGCTTGGCTACTGCATCGTCACAACGACGTACACACTGCCGCCGCCGGCGTTCCGGACGGCGGAGCTAATATATTCCCCGATTGATCCAGTCAGCTTCGGCACGGGACGTGCTAGGTAGGAGGACAGGCTACGCGATGTTACTAGGCGGTACAGCAAGCGGCCGAGACTCGCCGAGCCGAGCTAGGTTAGCTCGCGGCGCCTGTCGGCCCATACTCCTCCTCCCACTTCGCGCGCAGGGGCAACGACGGCGGAGACACTGATTAGCCCCGGTCAGTCGAGGCCGTGCGCGCATACGAGATGAGCGTTGCCATCGACCTGCTCGTCCACAACAATTAGGGACGACCGTTGTAGCTCGTCCGCTTGTTCTCTCCCGTTCCCTGTCTCGCCACTGATGAAAATTGAGTAGGCGAGCCGCTTCCAGCGAGCCTTTTTCACACGTACTACTAAGTGAAGTGGGATGGGGGGAAAAAGAAAAACGAAAGAAAGAAAGAAGTGAGGTGTTCGTTTGTTCACGCGAGGTCGACTCGAGCGCCACGAGCCTTAAAAAGTCGAACACAGCGTTTCCTCGGGGACGTGTCCGACGGCTGTAGTCGCTGTTCCTCGCTACTTTCTTTTTCTTTCTTACCTCGCCAGTGGTTCCATATTGCGATATGTCCATAAAAGCGTGCTGTAGCATGTGCAAGCCCACAAGTACGAAAGCAGCTTAAGTATAAAATACAAACGTAATTTAAAATCACATTAAATTCTGAAATTTTACGAACCAAGACCAAGATCGATTAGAAGGCACGCCGTCGTGGGGGACTCTACGTTAATTCTGACGACCTGTATTTCTTTAAAGTGCATCCAATGCACGGTACACGGGCGTTTTTGCATTAAGCCCCCAAAGGAACACGGCCGCCGTTGCCGGGATCGAACTCGCGACCTCGCGCTCAGCAGCACGGCGCCTTAGCCATTCTATTGGCTGCCGAGGCAGTTAATAAATGCATGTGCCATTGATCGCATATGAGTGTGCTTTCGTTTTCTGTCGCTTCCCAAGACGAAGCAGCTCTATTTTTCTTGTTTACGGGACATACTTTCAAGAATTGACATCCCAAAATGCGCCGGCAACGTCGAGGCGCGTGGTTTCTAAAACTAGAACGAAGGAATAAAGCATTTTATTTCGAAAATGGTGGCTCACCACCTAAGTGGACAACAGATGTGGATCAGGTAATAGGAGAAAACAGGTGGCACAGGGGATCGGCTTACTGAAGCTCGTTTGCTTGTTTCACACGCCCGCACTACTGGCCCCAAGTACCAGTCAACGTAGATCGCGAGACTCCCTGACAACGCGCTAACGCGATGCGCACTTTAAAGTTTTACGCAATACACCACACTGGATACCTTAGAACCTCGCGCCGTACGTGGTTCCCAAGTGAGAGCTTACCGGCTCTCGGAGCGGGAGGTCGCAGCGTCACGACCTCACTGCTCGCGAAAGCCAAGGACATCGCAAACACGTACTACGGCCCGCCTACTCGCGGGAGGCAACAAACAAAGCATCGAGGAAAGACCTCCTTTCCTCTCCACTCGTCTCTATCTGCTTGTTATCGTTCCGGCGACACGGAGCCACTTTTTCTTTTACTGCAGACAGATCGGCGCGGGGCCGGTTAGTGCGGCCACTTCCGCGCTTACTCGACCGGGCCGAGCTAAGATGGGACCACCCCCATTAGCCTTGCGTAAACAGACCCGCGCAGCCTCCGCTCGCTCGCTAACTAGGAAAGCGACAGGCAAAGAAAAAAGAAAGTAAAGAACAGTTCGCACTCCGCGACCAGCCGAGAATACAGAGAGAGAAAGAAACGGACGGTAAGCGCAGCTGCCACAGCGGGAAGTGACACAGCAGCAGAGAGCAACAGAAGAAGCGCGAGCAGCAACGGCCGCAGAGAGACGCGCTCGCCCCCACGAGGGCGCCAGTAGAGACGCACGGCGCAGCGAACGCCTAGAGTCACTGGAAACGCCGGAGGAGCGAACCATACCGCGGCTTCTGCGCCGAGCGCCGGACGTGATGGATGGCGACAGCGATGGAAGCAGCTAACGGTCGCCCCCAATCGCGTTCTCCACCGCCGTAAGCCTTACTGAGCTTCTCTTTCTCTTCCCCATTTCCTCTCTCTCTCTCTCTCACTTTTCGGCGACGCGTACGTATGCACAAAGTCTGCGTATGCACAGACGGAAACCGCCATGACGCGTCACGGACAAACGGACTCTTCTGTATCTGCACTAACGCACGAACGTGACACGTCGCCTCTGAGGAAAAAGAGAGTACGTCGCACCCGCCAGCGATCTTACAATCGGCGCACGCAACGAATAAATACAAATCCAGCGGTGGTGGCGGTGGGAGTGCGTTAAAGGGACACAAAGAGAAAGGTGATTTCTTTTGTATCGGTAAATTACTCTTCTACAATATCAAAGACGCCACTATCACCACGAAAGATGCTTGGCAAGCCAGAAAAAGCGCAACAACAAAACACTGAAAGGGGGGGGGGAGGGGGGGGGGGAGGCGACGCCTACTTCAACCTTGAAGTTCCCGTGCCAGCTTGCTGTGACGTCATGGAATTGGAGAGCATCTTCTAGGCCCTAGTGAATTCTTTAGAGGTAAAGCTAGATTACAATGTGTTCTAAGGAGCCAATGATTGAACATGGCGAGTTTCAAGGAACTTTTGCTGAGCCGACAACTAAATACGAAGAAATACTGTGAAATCTCTGACGTCACAGTTGGTTTCCCGGCGTTGGGGTATCGGCGCGAAATTCAGAAACTAACTTTGGCCTTCATTTGCACTTTTAATAAACGACCAATTATTTGGAAATTAACGAGAACAAAGTTTTCTAAGAACGCTTTATCCGTCTAAACTGATTTAGTATTTTGCTTTGTGTCCCTTTACATTCAGTTCAGTTTATTCAGTTTCAGTTTATTATTCATTCAAGATAAATAGTTGTTAGTAGTATACAGGCGGGGGTCCCAATGTCAAACGACTGCAGCGGGACCCTCGATATGTGATAACAATTCCACAACTGTCACCAGATTCGCATATCCTGGTCGAAAACATCTAATCTTCACGAGAAACACTCCAGCGACGAACGCGCGACACACACACGCATCTCTCTCTTTCTTGCTGTGCGCTGTTCTTCTTGTGCAGCTTAAAACCTTATCAAAAATACACCGGCTGACACAATTTTTAATACAGCGCCTAACATAGCGAGCAACAAAAGTCCACCAAATCCGGACGGGGGCTCTGAGGAAACGATATCGACTTCTGGTATACAGCGAACTCGGGTCAAACAGACAAGCTGGCGGCACGCACAAACCTCGACTCGGCTTCCCGCAAAACGGTATATATCCCCAATCGCAGCTTGGCCAGCTTCTCCGCTTACTAGGCGACGCACACAACTGTCACCCACGCCGTCCTACACATAAACCCATCGCCGGTATTCATGGCCGGAAAATGCCGCGGACAGGCGGCCACTTCCGCCGTCACCGGCGCCAATGAAAGCGAATCGATCACCCGGTGGACGCGCCCGCGACGGCGGCGACACAGGGTCCATCACCGGCAGCAAAAAAGAAAAGAAAAGAAAAAGAAAGAAAGAAAGAAAGAAAGAAAGGAGATCCCATGCGCGCTAACGCAAAGAAACGAAAAACGGTGCACGTCTTCCCGGGCAGCATTGTCCTCTTCTCGGTTCTTTCGAGCCGCCCACTCACACAGCGCACGTCGTCGTCAGATGTCTTCGCCCACTGCACCGTACCGTTCGCGTTCTCGTCCCCCCGGCCCTGCACCGAACACTCGGCCACGGAGCGGAGTGCATTACTTCGCGAGACGCCCCCTCTCCACGGGCGACCGCGGCAGGAGAAAAGCTAATCGCGCCGCCCTGCATTTTCTTTCTGGCGCACGCGAGCCGCCGCAATGCACATGGGGAGAGAAAGAGAGAGAAAAAAAAAAAAGAATGAGGATGCAACGGGAGAGGGCGGCTTCACGGCGCACACCCGCTCTTGTTTGCGGCTCCGGCGATGCGATTAGTGCGGCCGCTGGCCATCCGTCAAAGGCAGCGGCCGGAGGGGGTGCCTAATTTAATCAGCGCCAGTCCCCCGACGACGCTGGAGCCTTCTTTTGCATTCGGCCCCCCTTTGGCGCCGCTTCTCCTCTACAGCTGCCCCGAGGCAGCCGCTGCACTGTTGTGGTGGCGGCGGTTCTTGTACCCGGGCGTAAGACGCGGAAACATCGCGTTGTTGACTACCATTGAAAGGCGACAGCGAGGCAAGTGCTGCCCGCATACATCTTGTCATTCCCTTTTTCACTTGTTGCCCCGGCGGAGAAGGCGTCCTCTTGCGAAGCTCGTTTCGTTCTTTCTTTAAATCTTAACTCCCGAACGTCCCACTTTATCCACGTACACTCATTCCATCGGTACTGACTGCATGCGCTTCGAATCTCTGCCACGAGAAGGCTAAAGCCCGCTAGCTACGAGCAGTACATCGCGACTTGTTGAGGGAAAAAAAAAAGAACATCAGATCGCATCATGGAATCGTATGGATCACTTCCCAACTTGCGCTCTGCAACGTATATTTTTCATAAATAAACAAATAACTATCTTCATACCTGTGCGTCCCGGCAGAAGGTGCGTGCGCGCCTGGCCATAAAGAACAGATACAGATGAAAAACAAAGAGACGTGAAAGCGCAGTCTGACTTTTAAGGAAGCCGCACAACGAAGTGGTAGATATGTCAGACTGCCTTTAGCTGTTCTTCTCGAACGAAAAAGAACTGCGATAAGGAAAATAGAAACGAGAGCGCGAACGGACGCCAGGCTTGCCACTTATGTCTTGCGACTTTGTACTTACAGCGCGATTGTGTAAACTTATCACTGCGGTTAATGGGACACTCTTTTTGTACGACGACTGCAATAGTGGCGCTAATGGTTGTCACCTTTTCGTAAACTCATTTCCTTCTATTTCTCTCTCTCTCTACTCTCTCTGGTATGCCACTCTGTTGCGAGAGGGCAGCCTGATACCAAGCATTGCAAGAAAGCCACCTCTCCCATTTGTCCCCCAAGTGTGAACTACACACCAATGCTAAAGAGCTTTTCTAGCGCGGGAAACGACTCGGACGACGAAACAGCACACGCGGACAGCGCTGCGTGCTTCTTTGTCATACGTGGAGTTGCTTGCGCTCAAAAAGCTCTTTGGAGATTATTCTGGATTAACTAGACTAACTTTCAGCACTACTGGTGTACAGTTCCCGCATCTACCGTCACAAGCTAGACACGTCAAAAAAAAAAAAAAAAAAACGTATGGTTATGCGCGGCTACGCGGGCGCCTGAGAATGTCTACTTCTCGACGCCCGAATCTATAGCACCGGTCTCCATGGCACCGCCCTTCAACCCCCCCCCCCCCCCCCTTCAACACCCGCACGAGCATTACATACATCGCTTCGCAATTATGTATTCCCCCGCCCGCTCTCCTATTCGGACGGACACCGGTGAACCACCGCCTGCAGCAGCGTTCGCGCGGAATAGCTGCCAGCGGTGCAAAAGCGGCGAGGAAGACCCCGCGCTGCGCCGGGCAAGCAGCCGCGGGGGAACGAGAGAGACCCGCGGTTCCCGCTCGTTCCAAAGCCGGAAGGAGTAGCGGCGCCCGAATTTGCATAGTAATTAATCGCCCTCCCCTGGCAGAGCGCTGCCTGCACTTCGGTGAGCCCGGCCGCTGCAGCAGCCGCCGCCCACTGCCAAGGCGCGGTCGGCAGAATTGAGATGCAGCTATAAGGACGACGACGACAGTTCTAGCCACCAGCGTTGTAAGTCGGCTCGAATATGCTGAAAGAGTATTGGCGCGTTAACCCTCCTCTCCTCCCCTTGAGTTTCCTTCCATATCTGGGTACGCCTAACCACTGCCCCAAGAAATGCAAGCGTTCTTCTTTAAGGCAGGACTTTGTTGACGAGTCCTTGAAACATGGCACATATTCCCACGAGGGGAATGGGCTACACAAAAAAAAAGAACACATGAAATGATCATCCACCGGCTGATCATTTCTACGTATTACAGAACTTTAATATATCGCGCAAGGCATATAGCATAATTCTAGCGCTCAATTAATTACTTTATGGCACAGATTAGAATTTACGAATTCTAGCCGGTGAGTTCGCAAAGCGTATCCATTTAGAATTAAAGTTCCAAGATGACACACGTTTCGAGATATTCACTGTCTCCCCCCCCCCCCCTTATTTTTTTTTTTTTTTTTGTAGATGGCCCAATAAACACACAAAAACAGGGATCTCAGAAAACAAGGGCAGCAATATGCACGTCAAACACGAATGTAACGCTGCCAGCGAATGGAACCACGCGTTCGTAAACAACGTAACAACCAAAGGTGCTACACCAATCTACATTATTTACGCAATCAATCTTCAATCACTTCTGGGATCTGCGTACCCGCCAACCCTTCTTCGCTTCTGTAGCCGCAGTTTCGTGTTTTGTTTGGCGCCCCCGTCTGCACCGCTAAAACCAGAGCCGCCCCCCACCGCACGAAGCTGTCACTTCCGGCACACGCAAGCCGGCGCAGCATCAGCTGCGGGAAGTTTGGCGCTGTCGCACGGCTGGGACCGTGCATTGCTGTGGCAATTGCGTGCAGCGAAGCGGAAGCTGGAATTCCAGAAGCTCTGCTCACGTTAGCTGTGGCGTCACTTCTACATCACTCAGCTGAACACGTTTGCCCTCACCAAGCTTTCTCTTGAAACTCAAACCAGGGGAGCACATCTCATTCGAAATAAGAGAATTAGTGAAGTCGCGGCCTTTTCAAGCTCACGTCTGGTGTAACGTACACCGCCTGCAGCTAATCTCAAACACGGGTCAGGAATACCCTTGCAAAAAAAAAAAAAAAAACATGCATGATATTCAGTTTCTACTGCCGCACGTTATTCCTTCTGATTGTGTTACTTTAGTACTTGTGATCTGTCATTTTGTTCATTCATTTTTCCCCCTAAAGTTTGTATTTCTTCTTCCTGACCTGTAAGCAGGTGTGGTGCGTCTTCCTGTGGCCCGGGCAGTTGCCAGTCTGCTCCCAACATTTCTACGTCAACTGTACAATTGTAAACCCAATAACGAAAACAACAACAAAAGGCTATGGAATGCAAACATTAAGTCAGCACACATACACCTGCACTTCTATACACCGACCTTTGTAGTGGTATCTTCCGCTTCTAATGTAGGAGACTTGGAGGACTAACGGAGAGATCGCTAAGTGACAATCACTACCAGAATAACTCGACAAGAATGTTCGAACAGCGGGAAGGGAGATGCATCTAGACTTATATAACGCAGCAGATGATTCGCAGCAGCATCCTGGGGAAGTCTCCAAACAACTGCGTATTATTTACGTGCCATAGGCGGAATTAAGCGATCACCACAGATTCGCCAGCTAGAAACCAGATCGGCTCATGCAAGTCAAATGAACAGGCGCCAGTTCTCGAGTCGAAAGATTTTTCCCCCGTAAGACGCAACCGAAAATGTGTCCTAGCGCTGCTGCTACACGTTTTTTTTTTTTTTTAATTAAAAAGCAATTCATTCAAGCCCACGATCCAAGGCACTTTGAAAGCGTACATTCAGAAGGAACACACAGACGCAGGAAAAGCAGACGACGGGCGTAGGAAGCAGAGCGGCAGACGGCAACAAGGAAGGGAGCGATGACGCCTCCTGTGTGTGCGTGTCAAATTTCCTGTTCCGGAGAACCGAATAAGTTCCTTCTCTTCACGAAAGAAGCCAACCGTGTCACCCCGCCACAGCGTTTTCAACTTCGCCAGCGGCATTCGGAGGGCGCCACCTACCGACATTTTATTTAGCTTTTTCTCCGTTTCCTCCATTATTCCTTCCAAGGTCAAACATGTGGGACGCACGGTATCAAGGACAGGCGTACGGGGAACTGACGGGGAAAAAAAAAAAAAAAAAAAAAAAAACTCCTCAGGTTGACGCGAACGAAAAGCGTTTCGTGGATAATAATAGATGACTGCAGAAATTATGTACTTCTTTTATTCTTTCATTGGCGCATGTTTCAGGCTGTGCGTTAGGTCCCCAAAGCAATGAGCGCTATTCACAGGCAAACGGAAGAACGCAGCGCGTAAATTTCAATTACTCTCAGAATTACCCTCCAATGCATCCCATTACTGACCTGCTATTTTTCTATTAAAAGGCCGCGGAGAAACCAAAACATTCCCCCCTACCTTCCTATTTCTCTATTTAGAAAGCACGAGGCCCGGCCTGCAATAAAGCTCTCTTCCGTCAAATTAACGGACGCCTTCCAATCCAGCTAGCGAGTGGAACTTTCGCAACCAGGTTCGGAAGACTGGTTTCCACTGCTACCGACGATACGGCGGCAATCTTCGGTCCACTAGAGCGAAGCCGAAGGCCGCCGCCGCGCGCTCAAAGAGGACGAAATTCTTTTTTTCATTAATGGCCTTCGCGCCGATCGACCGCCCTGTATTAACGCGCGGGGAGGAAGATGACGCCTCAGAACGAGCGCGCGATTAAATCCCGCGTAATCACATTAAGTGGATTTGGGGTGGAGACGAGGGTGACTAATCGAAGCCTTCCCTATAAATACATTCTCCGGGTCTAAGTAAATAGGTTCGAACGCACGCAGCCGAAGCGGCGCGACTCCGGGGTAACGCCGAACAGCAGCTCTCTTGCCTGGACGCTTTTTGGCTTTCTGTTCGGTGTTGGTTTTCTGGTCCCCGAACCCGCATGGCGCAAGCGATGCGACAGTGGGGGTTGTTTTCAGCAGAGGTAAAAATCAGGCTTAGCGCGTAGTAAAATAATGCATTGCACAACTTCGTTGTCCGCAGCTGTGTGTGCTTCGTGTAGCTCACTTTTTATTATCATTATTATTATTTAACAATTAAGCTAAAGGTAATACAACTTTGCGAACCAGAACTTGGGAGAGAATTCAACATGAACCAAAAGAACCGGCTTGATACAAGCAATGAAAGAAATGTAATTAATAAGGTGATGAAAAAGCCATGTTACTTCCTTCCTTGCTTATACCTATTATATTTCTTCCCAAATTCTTTTTGCTCTGAATCTTTCATGAATCGTTTCTGAATGTTTCATTTAAACGCAATTGTCCATTCATCTGGCTTGACTATACTCAGTTAACACCATTCTTTCTCTCACAGTTTCACCTATTGTATCGTTTTTGGCTTCATCCCTGCAGTTATTATTCCTTACAACCACCCGACATTCTCATCCCTCATCGCGAGGGTACGCACCACGTTTAAGTACCATCATAATTATCGCGATCATCATCATCACTGAAGCGTAGATTCAAAAGTAACGAGTGTCTACACACGCCTGGGTTGAAGCGAGAAACAAGCACAAAGGCGACAGAGCCCATCTTTCGCAACGGCCACTGCGCCGCCATGCCACCATTAGCGGAGCGGGCAAAGCTCCATTACGAGCCGCGGTCGCCGCCAGCGCGTCACCGGTTCTCCCGCCGCATCCTCCGCTGGGGCCAGACTCGCCCATCCAATTTCACTCGCGCGTCCACGAAGATAGTCAGATCATCAATAATGCGGGGACGAACACCGGACTAAGGCAGGAGGAGGGGGTACGGGAGCACGGCGAAGGCGCGAGAAAAAAAAAAAAAAAAAAGATACAGGCAAAGGCGGCGCTGCTGCAGTGACTTGCGCCCTGCGGCAGTCATGGTCCGCCGAGTGACGACTTTGGACTGAGTCGGCAGAGGTTCAAGCGGTAGCAGCGATGCGCACGGAACAACGGAAGAGGATCACAAATAGAGAGAGAGAGAGAGATGAGAGAGATGGAGTGAAATCGACAACGCAGTAATGACGCAACGGAAACTCAGACGAAGCGTCGACAGAAGAGCAAGCAGGCCGCCTAAATGCTCCCATCTGGTGTCAATTAACGAGGGCTAAACATTTTCATTTGCGAAAATACCGTAGTGTCGCTAGCGGTTCGCAGTAAATACACGCCGCGGTAAAAATAAAAGCTGCTTGTAGAGGCAGAGAGAAAGAGACCGGCGCCGCTTGTCGCTGTGTGGCCACGAAACAAAGAGCTATTCTTCTATTATTCGCGCAACAAAGAATCCAGCGCGGATTTAAAGCAGCGCGTTCTTGCGAAACAAAAGCTTAGCATAGCTAATCTCCGTAGCTCTAAAGAAGAGGAAGATAAACGTTTTGAGCAAAGGGATATCCCCTTTGCGAAACGGCCACGAACGTAAACATACCGGTGCGCGGTTTCGCAGTAGCTGACACACCTAGACAGGAGCTTTGGCGGGGACGTTGCAAAACGAAACATATATAACGGTTGCCGAACGCACTGCATAACTCGTTTAAGTAAGAAAAGAAGAAGAGGTAGGAGAAGGATTCCTAAACACTGCGTAACTCGTAAGAAGAAAGAAAACTGCCAGTAAAAAAAAAAATCTGAAGAAAGATGTCAAAGTTGCCGTAAGAACGACTCATTTTCTATAAGCGGCCGATCCCATCTTGCAAAACAGATCGCCTTTCTCGTCTCATGCCGACGTAACGCGATGAGCAGGTCGGCAAACGATGCTACTGGAAGGAGGAAACAAGTCATAAGTTACGGACGGCGACTGCCAGGGGAGAAGCTAAAGAACAGTAAAACAATGGACGAGCAGGACGATGCCCGCATGCATAAAGCTGTCCAGCCCCGGGAGTCGGGTTACGCGGTGGCAGCCACCGCAATAACAGGTTTCCGCGCACTTTTCTGACCGCCTCTGCCGCGGGATCGCTGAGAGAGACGCGGCCGTGCTCGTCTGACAAACCAAGCCCCAAAGGAGACAGTGCGCGCGCTCTGTACGGATGCACGCGGGCGCTTCCCGTCGCCGTTTCCCGATTCGCGCGTTTACCGACAGATGAAAAAAAAAAAAAAAATGTAGCACGTCGCCAGAGCGTATAAAGACACCTCCGGTCATGTCAAGTAGCCGCAATTCGCAGCGCAACAACGGAAGGGGATCGGAAATGAAGAGAGGAGGGTAAACGGAGTGAAACTGGCAATGCAGAGGTGACGCATGCAGAAGCTCAGATGGACCGTCATAAAGAAGCCCAGTGCAAAAAAACTAATAATTTATTCTGGTGTTTAACGTGCCAGAACCACAATATAAATATGAGGCTCGCCGTAGTGAGGGACTGCGGATTAATTTTGATCACACGGTGTTCTTTAACATGCATTTAAATCTAAGTGTACACGAGCGTATTTTGCATTTCGCCCCCATCGAAATTCGGTCGCCGCCGCCGCAGATTGAATCCACGACCTCGAGCTGGAAGGGGGCGCATGCCTGCGTTGACTACCGCTTACAGGCGCGGATCGTGCCATTTCTGAAGCGTTTTAAACGTAGCGAGTGTGGCCAGCGCTGCAGGAAGAAACGGAAAACGTTGCAGCGAAGTCCTCGCCGATCGCATCTCCGTTCGATAAAAGCCGGGCCTCGAGTCGTAATGTTACAGCTCTATACCGCACGCAACGAAGCCGCCTATCGGCGAGTCTACGACGGCAAATAAAGCTGGCTTACACCGGAGCGCTTCCGCGTAGTCCGGTGAGAACATCGGGTTTACGGCGGCTCCAACCAAGCCGGTTCGTGTCGTTACGAAGTCGGGTCCGCGTCGACGTAAGGCGCAACGCGCTGGTACGCGAAGCCAGGAAAGCTCGTTCAGACGCCCACTTCGTCTAACCAAGTGCAGGTAAGGTAATTTGATTGACTATCAAGCGTAATAGTGAACAACAAAGTGTGCGCCGACGCCTACAGATATGACGCCTGTCTGACACGCGATCACGCGTATGTAGCTAGGATTATGTGGTTATAATGGACCTTTTTTCGTAAGTGTAGAGCTAGCTATCCCGCGAGGCAGTTTGACAAGCTAATAGCAGCGTATAGTCATTTTAAGTAAGCATAGTTTGCTTGCTCCGACATAAAAAATGTAGATAGACGTGGCAGCCGCGATAAACTATGGGCAGGATACAAAACCGAAGGATGTGCAGTCAGAATCCGCAGCAAGCACTTCATTCATTTTCATACGAATGATTACCGGCGCCGCCATTGGTCGGACAAATGCGCAATGCAGAGAAGCACACTTTTGAATCAGGAAAATTATCTAATCGGAAGCCCTCAATCCCAAACGTAATAGGTCAGTAGCATCTGCGCCACGCGAAATGCAGGAAAAAGAGGTAAACGCCGCGGGCTGTCTTCCAGCGCAAGCGCCGAGAGCAACGAGCGGCAGCAGCACAGGCGACCCGAGCAGCGAGCCAGTCGAGGCCAGCCGACGATTCGGGACACGGCGGACGCGGTCAAGGCTTCGAGAAGAAACGCGCCGCGGAGGAAACCGGGCGCCGCGCGCGGAGGAGATGACGGGGGGAGGGAACGTCGCGGCGGCAGCAGCAGCAGCAAGGAAACCACCGCGGCCCCATATAATACGCCCCTCAGCGCGCGCGAGGCCAAGGCTGCCCCCCCCCCCCCCTCCCCCGACCCCCCCTTCGCGGACGGCAACGCTGCAAAGAAAGCGGGCTCGCCCGACGCGCACACCGCTTCCATGCCCGCATTGAAAAGAACGGCCCTTCCCCCCGCTTCGTCATGCACTAGGCGTCAAAAAATAAAAAGAAAGCACCAGGGAAGAGAGGCTCAGTCATGCAACGTTTTTCATAGCGGCACCAAAAACCTCAAAACATAAGCACAGTAAAAGGCCGGCAGACACCACGCTCGAGTTACAGTGTCAACACACGCGCAAGTTGCGGCTATCACTCATTCCTCATAGCCGGCGACCCTCAACACACAGGATTATATGAGACGCAAAGGTTTAGCTAGGGTTAACCTAACGTAACCTAACCGAAATCCACGCTCTCCTGCCACAAACAGCAAAGGGATCGCATCGTGCTTGCTGGTACCTACGTTAAAGAACCCCTGGTGGTCAAAATCAATCCGCAGTCACCCGCTACGGCGTGCTGCCTCAGAATCATATCGTGGTTCTGGCACGTAAAATGCCATAATTTAATTTTTAACCATTCCACGATGAATGAGATGTCACATTGGACACTAAAACTGTGTTGCAGGCCAGTGCCGAAGAAAGGCTGCACTGATGATGCGGCTGTCATTGCACATTGCTTAGTTAAACCTATAGCGCGTTCTCCTAGCGAGACGCGCCTTCTGGCCTTTTCATAACAGGAGCCTACTGAAAGAACATAAATGAAACAAAACGCATACCTTGTTTGCCTGTTGAGTCAACAAACAAACATACGGAGGGCCAGCGCTTCGCAAGGAACGAAACCACGCAAGTGTGCGAACACACGACGACAGGAACACAATGCACGCCCCCTTTCACCTTCAGCCGGCCATCCGTCATGTATATAGATGTGACCGACTTGCAAGTAACTTAGAAACCCTCCTCAAAAGCACTGCATTAAGCTTTCGCCTTCTTTTCGACGTAGCTGAGCATGCGAGTCTCAAATTTCAATGGCCTGTATTTACTAATATATCTAACAGTTGTAGGAAGCGACTGCCTCTCACATCCAAGTCCGCGTTCGGTTTCTACTAGTATTACATTTTTCTTTACGCCGGAATGCGGCTGGACACTGCAATAAATGAAACATTTATACTATATCAAAGCTACGCGTAACGCGAGCTTTAATATAGACGTGGGTGATTCAAAATAAGCGTGGGTGATCGCATTTCCACTTAACGGGCATTTTTGATATACGGGGTGGCGCTGACGCATAAAGGCATCCAATTAATAACGTATGACAACACCAGAAAACACCCGAGTTCGTCTATCGAGCATTCATTATTCCGCTGAAGTGCTATGCAAACTAAAGTGCACATCACATAATGTGCCCACTTACGCGCTTGCTAGTGATCCTTGGAACTACGCCACCCCCTCTCACCGCCTCTTTCTCTCTCTCTCTCTCTCTCTTCTAAAAATTTTGTACAAGTTTGGGAGCTGACAGCAAAAGAGTCGAGCTCGATGGGTTATGATGAACACTGTAGTAGTGCATCTGCATTGCACTGGGCGTTGTGCAGAGACCGGGTAAAGCAAACTCGGCAGCGTCTATCGTTCGCATCATCCCCCATCCTTCCCTTTAATTCGTACACATTACAAGTACTGCTAACTTAGCTGGAATAAAGCCAGCTAGCGATGCGGTTAACCGGACACTCCATTCCCGCAAACGTCGCGAACTGAGAGCTGCTCAGCTGGCAAAGGCGCTTCCACCGGCTTGCGTTTTTAATATCTGTAAAAAAAAAAAGCGGGCACTGACCCAGCTCCGATATAATTGCCGTCCCCACGAACCATTTCGAAACGAGTTGCAAGTGCGCGTTCGCTGAGCGATGCTAAACACTTACCTTTCTCGCAACAGTATTTTTTTTTTTTTACTCGCGCTATTTCACGCGACTAAACTGAGTTGTACTGGGCAAGAGGGAAAAACACAAAATTGTCTTCCAAAGATTGATCACTGTTCATGACGGGAAACCAGTGCCAGCGCAACGGTTAAAATTCTTCCCCGATGATACATAAATAGATGATAAATATCCGAAAACATAGCATACGATGAGTGAAGGAGGAATTTCTTTTTAAATATAGATACTCTTTCTTTTTCTTTTTTTTTTCTCGAGAACAACACACAAAGCCCTGTCAAGTCCAACGGCAAAAAGAAAAAAAAAGGAAATAACGAAGTTATCTCTACAACGGCACACAGGCGCAATTAACCACGTTGTTTGCGCACGCACTGAATGACTGCGAAGAGAGATTGCAAAGCGCGAATGAGTCATGCGCTTTTGTAGAGCGATGGAAGAGAGTCGCTTTTTGCCTGAGGAGAATAAAATAAGCGGAACACGCCGCACAGGCGAGTTCGCCATATAACGACAACATCATACCTATAACCTAATCTCCCGAACCTCAGCGCAAATAGAGTAGATAAAGCACGCGGCTCGAAATAGGGCGGAAATGTCAAAACAAGGTCGCAAACAAGGTCAACGCGCATTTACATTGAAGATGCGCTTTCTCGCTTACTCCGGATGAGATGAGAAATACGGCGCGGTCAACCAACGACTTAAACTCGAGAAAGTAAACGTACCATTCACCGCAAATACTTTCTTAATTGGGTTCCGGACAATACGCGTGTTTCTATTCAAATAGGTCTGCACAACAAACAAAGTTGACACCGCCATATACAGGTCACCGATAAGAGACCGTCGAGAACGCACACGATACTGCTACAAGAAAATTGCGCGCGGACGCTCTATTGATGCTTTCTTGCCGAAAGCAAAGTTCACGGCTTTCTCACATGTCAAAGACCACTACAGACACGAATAAGCAACGGCCAGTGGACAAAATAAACAGTCCTGTATAGAAGAAGAAAAAATAAATAAAGCAAGGGCCTGCTTTTCCGCGCCACAGCACGCGAAATCCGTTCACGTTTCCCGCGCTTAAAGGGGACCGTAAAATACTCCGTTGCCACGATAAAAAAAAAGAAAGAGAAATCACTACCCGCAAAATTCGACAAACAAGCACACGTGCTGACATACGCTACATGCACGCGAGCAGATAAAAAAGCAAGAGAAAGATAAAAATTGTTATCCAGCGTCGACGGTAGCGGAGGAGGGGCGGGGGGGGGGGGGGGGGGCATATTGAACGGGAGCCACAATCCAATTCGATCAGTAGACAAGCGGGGAGGGGAGGGCCAAGGAGAGGAGCAGCCACTGACGTGTTCTAACCACAATCGAAGACAGCCACGACAACGACGAGGGGTCCGCAGGAATGAGAGAGCAACAGCATCGAGAAGAAAGTGAACAAAACAGGAAGATAGATAGAGGAGAGAGAGAGATGCCGAGGAGTCAGCAAAAACAAAAAAAAAAAAAAGAAGCGATAGAAAATCCGCGTACAAGAGCAGCAGCGCGGGCCCGTCAACGCGCAAACGCACTTCAATCTCCCCCCGTCGGTCGGTGCACGAAGGGAAAGCAGAAAATGCGAGGACCGCGCGCGAGCGCCTCAAGCCAAACACGAATGTGAGAGCATCGATCGCTGGCGCACGGCGATAGCGGCACAAGCGGGAAGAAGAACCAGCCCGCACGCGGCGTCCAGCCGATTTCGCCGAGAACCGGCGAACGCCGGCGCCTCTCTCTCTCTCTCTCTCGCATGCACGACGCGGCTAATGGCCGAGGGGCACGCACGTCCGTTCCGGCTGTCCGCGCGCGCGGAAACGACAGCCAGTGCACTGCACGCCCCTTCTGCACAGCATGTTTGCCGTCAGAAACGTTTGAGACCGCATGCTCGATTCGCCGGCACTTCCTATAGTTTCGAACTAGTTCAGGGGGGTGCATGCGCTTCTTCTCTCTTCCCGTTTCACAAGTGCAACGTGACGCCACCCGCTGCGCTTCGCACACGGTTTCGATGGACCAGTGACACCAGTGCAACCCACTTTAAAAAACGGTGTGGCGGCAAGTGAAAAACAAGCTCGTTCATTTTCGCCTCTATATGCGCTACGCACCTTGGCGTCATCTTCTACGTCCAGCCACCAAGTTTCGTGCCAAACGAGTTCGTGATACTGCCTTGCACTTGGGATGGAGACGGTGGAGATTAAAAAGAGCCAGCTCCCGAAATAGCGTGAAGAGCGAATCGAACGAACCTACTGGGCGGCCTTCCGCCATACCTGCCCCACCTGCTCTTGGATATTTTTTTTTTTCGGTCGACCAGCGATCAATGTTTTCGTGGACAAGCAAGCACCCGCAGAGCACTAGAGAACGAATTGCGAAACAGCTGTAGAATTCGGAAAGGACTGCTGAAGACAGCACCTCATTAAGCATTTCGACATATGCGAACTTCGCTGCACGGAGAGTTTCCAGATTGCGAAACTCGACGGGCAAATAGATGCGGCGTCATGCGGAGCGGATTACAATCTGTGAGGATTAGTTAGTCGCATTCAGCGCACTCGCATAAGCTGTACGCGGAGATCGCATAAGACTACGTAAAAAGTATGCAAGCTACTCTGTGCCTCGCAGACGGCGGTCGCAGAACACGTAGTCTGTATAGTTCTGACAAAGAGTGACGTACACGTGCGTGCGTATCTGAACTCTAGATCTTTCTTTTAGTAAAAATGGAAATACCTGCATAGGAAGTCGACAACATTCGTCAGAAATACGACGAAATACTCGAACTACATTGATGTCAGTAGTTCCTTTAAGTGTCATGACTGTAGCTGTCCAGTCTTCTTCTCCATAATCTTTTCTTTTTTTATGAATAGTTTAAATTTGTCGGCCACCAGCGCCTCCAGAACTATTTATACACTGAGTGTAATTGTACACTTACTGCCATTAATTCAGTAATATATACATGACTTCGTTTGCTTCATCGCTGCCTGTAGGACGAGATGCGGGACAAGCCACGTACCAGTTATCGCACCCATAAGCGCTGTTCAAGCGACGGACCAGAGGTGTTTCCCTGATTCCTCTGCGTCGACAACGCATAAAGAATCCAGGAACAAAGAATTTCCAACCGTAGTGATACTTAGGTGTTCCTTCAAATCACGGGGAACGTTACGACTTCGCCCATAATGTAACACCGATATTGATACGGCGAGCTGAGTGAGAAACACAAAGGAGCTGGCTTAAGTTTTCGCTTCAAGTCACGAACGTTGAGTCAACGGCCATTTTTTTTCGCGAGAAAACCTTTCGCCGATGTCCCCGGGTTAGAACGCAGCGTTTCCGTGTCGTGTTTCTGTCATCGCGTCACGTTCACGAATATATCGCCAGTGCGAATGCTCAGATCATGTTCACCATGCGTCCGAGCCGTCTGCTGTCATTTCGACCGGTTCCTGATCTCCACGAGTTCATTCGCCTCGCAGAAGAAACCTAAAGCAAATTTTTTTCTCTTCTACTTATTCTTTTTTTTAACTAAGGTCAATACGTCAATACACGATGGAAGAAATACCGCCGCCAGAGAGACACCAACTACTCTGGCCTAGCTAAAGTTACACAAGCCAATCAATCACCTTCTTCCAAAAACCAGGGTGGGCCTCGAAAGCCGCGTACCCCAAATTTCCTTCAGAAACAACGCAGACACAGAAAGCGAATCTTCTTCATTACAAACACAGCAGCGACTCCGAAACGTCGAAATGTAAGGAACCGGTCGCGCCGCTCACAGCCACGGATAGGAAGGGTTGCCCTCGGACACGTTTTCAGGCACGGCTGCGCAAGGGGTCGGCGAAACGAAGAGAAAACAAAAAATTAGCAACGAAATAAAAGATAAACCGAGCAAAACGAGGAACGGAGCGCGCCGCGGCCTCGTCGTTTCACAAGCGGGAGGAAAGCGGAGAAGCGGCGAGCTCTCCAAAGCGTGGCGGGCACATGGAGAGAACCCGCCGACGACATCGATCCGGCTGGGAGAGTCACGTGACCGAGCCTGCCGTGACCGACGAGTCGCCTTCCGTGCACTGGGCTCGTTACGCCTCCCCCCCCCCCCCCCCCCAAAAAAAAAAAGAAGAAAAAAAATAAAGTAAAAGAGGAGGGGTGAGCAGGTAGCGCGCTGACGCCGCTTGCGAGCGAGCAACACCAACAAAACAAAACAACGGGACATTGCGAATGGGCAGGATAGCTTCTCACGGGGGGAGTCGTACGCACACGCGAAACACAATGAGAAAATTAGAAAAATAATAAAAAGCAACCGATGAAAGAGAAGACGAAGTGGGTGCGCGCGCACGTCGGGACGTTGCGAAGCATTGTAGGAAATAAACGTCCGGTCCGAGGTGACGTGACGTGTCACACTCGGAAAGGCGTGAAGCCACGCGCTGACCGCTAGCTGCACGCGCGTCGAACGCACGCTGCCCGCCAGTACATACCTGGACAAGAATTCTGATCATCAGATGATGAGCATCGCCCGCTTCTTCTAGTCGTGCGAAAATTGAAGACCTAAATCGATTAAGCGTAATTAACTTCTTGTAGCGGGCCCTCTTTATTTAGCAACGTAACCTGTTGTAAGGCCTTTAATTGGGCGGATATGATTAAGCGAGCGAAGCCTCGATTGCCATAAATGTTACGGCCAAGAATACATCGGCGTGTTACCAAATCTATATATACACGGCGGAGCTTCCGAGGAGGGTGAACAGCGAATGAAAACAGCAATACTTGCGTCTGCTGAGGTGCACATGTTCTAACGTTCAATATTCCAGTATAAACTGTTTTAGAGCCCTCCGGTAAGGTGCGAGACCAGGCGCGCTACAAGTCAAAGGACATGTAATGAGGCCTCTTAGTTCACTGATTAGTTCGCGAATTTCACACTGAGACAGCATGTACCCTAAAAACGTTCATAGACGTTCCCGCTACGCAAGCACAAAGCAAGCGCAATTCTAGATTGTCATACTGTGAACTTATTTTTTTGAACAGCATGCAGGCACACTTGTATAGAATGCCGCACAATCTACAGTGGTAATGAAAATATTTCAAGACTACTTCCACGTCACATCGGACAGCGATCCGCTATCACTTGATGCTTACTGAATAAAAACCTTCACGATTGATTTCTTTCGTTGACATGCGTGCACTTTTTTTTTCCCCCTCAATTAACTGACACACTACACGCACGTACGAGAACGATGTTCCAACTCTCGTAATAACTTGAGAGTGAGAGAAAAAGAGAAAGACCGATAATCAATTTTAAGTGAACCTGTAGGCGTAATCCCGACTCACGATCTGGCATGCTAATCGAAGTGTAGGGCGAGATACGATGCAACGTACACGGTAATAAAATAAGCGACACACACACACACACACACACACACACACACACACACACACACACACACACACACACACACACACACACACACACACACACACACACACACACACACACACACACACACACACACACACACACACACACACACACACACACAGGCATGCATGTATACAAACCAGAGCTATTCACAAAGTCTCAGTAACAGAAAATATGCCGCACTCCGGGCAAAATTAATGTCGAAACCGATGAGCGGTAAGGATGTCGATGTCCCTTGATAACGAATTTTATTGCTCTAGCAGCAGTCAACTAAAATGAAACCCGGCATTACTGAATACAGAACAAGGAAAGGCGGCTCAATTTCATCGCAGTTCTTTCAATAGAAGAAGGAATGTGCTTAATTCAAGAGTAAATTGCTCATTGTCGCACTACCAATCTCAATGACATAGCTGGTCGCACTTCGAGCCCTTGCACTACGCGGAGTGTAGCTAACAACGCTATCTTAGATGCATGTCACACTCTCGCTCTTGGTATTCCAGTGGATTGGTTGTCCTCGGGGCATCATTTCCCGCCTGGATTCCGCTGAGACTTGCACAAAGCGAACGCGCACCAGCAACTTTAACAACGCTGCAGGACTCAGTGACCAACCACAGACCACAGGACCGCTTACTTGAAGCGCGTATATATTAGCTAGCTCGCTTGCCCTCACTTCTCCTAATCTTTCCCTCCCCTTTTCCCTTTTCCCAGTGTAGGGAAGCCAACCGGGCTCGGTCTTGGTTAGCCTTTCATTTATCGTTCTCTCTTTCTCTCTCTGCCTTCGAACATGCGTGATGGGAAATAAACTAACCGTGAGTGAACGGATAGAAACAGTGAAGCGGACAAAACGCGGCCTACAAAGAAAGAGGATCGATGCCGGAATCCAGCGTCAGCTCGCCTCTGATGGGCCATCCGGTCTGAACCGGGACCGCGGTCCGTTCCGAGCCCTAATTGGCGCATCAATCCACCCGTCGCGCTGGACCCAGTGCGGGGGACGCTCGCGCACGCATCGATAAACGCCGACCCTGCGTGCTGCAATAGGGCACGCGAAAAAGGGGCCAGCGATGGAAGCACACGCAGAAAAGAGCAAGTGAACAAGCCGAAACAGCTAAACGCGTCGCCCCTCTTGGGCTCGCGGCATTTCTATAGCTGTAGGGCTCAAGCGCTAAGAGCATCCGTCACGTTTATTCCTCATTTGAGGCTGACTGAGCGGCCACCGAGGGGGGAGGGGTGTAAGCGAAGCGCGCAATTACGAGTCAACAGTTTGGCGAATGCGATAAGTGGCGGCACGTTATGGGAGTGGGATGGCTGGGACATGCATTTGTGCTGGCAACCATGAAAGAAAGAGATGTGTGTGTGGGGGGGGGGGGGGGACCTTGCATGGGATTTTTTGTTGATCTCGATCGACACTCCTTCTTTTGTTCAGCGCTCTTTATCTACGAAATTGAGATAGCGGATCGACTCTTTAGTAGCCAAACATGTCACTGTGTCGTGGGGATTTAATGAAAAGCAATAGCCGTCGCAACTGAACGACGACAACGTTTCTATTTATTTCTATTCACATAAAACAACATTCCCAAAGAAGCAGTAGGTTTGGTAATCCTGTCGGTCAAGAACAGCGCGTGCACTGAAATCAACTGGGCTGTCTTGAGTGGCGACCCGGAGTGCATGCTCTCGCCAGCTGACTTGGGATGCGAGTGACCCGATCAATACTGCGGGGTCAACCCCGGTGATCATGTATCCCAATAAAGACTTGTTCGCGTCGAACACTTCGTCGCATGCTCGCAATCAGCAACTCTGGACCGCTGCTACCAAAGGTTCCCAGATTTCACTTTCAAATTATCAATTAAAACGCGTACACAATTCCGATGAAAACCACAGTGTGCATACCAGAGGACAAACCACCGTTCTACGATTGTGACGCGCCTACATACAGATACAAATAAAGCTAACTGCATTCGATCAGTTCGTGCGCGCGCAATTTTCAACTGTCACTGGGCCAACGGTGACACGAAATGACGCCTAAAATAACAACGCTCGATACCACGCTTCTCAACAATTGCCTTAAACAGTGGACAATGTCACACTTAGTGACCAAGTTACTTCACCTCGTCCTGGTCCCATTCAACCTCACTTCCTGTAAGTGGCCCAAAACGGAAGCCGCGCGACAATAATTCCACGGACACACACGAGACGGATATGTGCTGCACCTTTCTGCCGATCATATGTTAGTACATTACACTTGCGATACATAGAAGCGATACATAGCCGAATTCTACGGCCACAACGGCATCACGACAGGCGTACGATGAGCCGCTACCTGCCCACAGCTCCGAGACTGGCACGCCCGACACGCCGCCAGCGGGTTCGTAAAAGCAGAGACGACACCGCACAATAGAGGGCGTCGCGTGGCGTGGCCGAAAGTCACTCTCAACATTTTGCCCCCCGGCGCACGAAGCTGCAGCCGAACGCGTGTACAACGAGACGGTATAGACGAAGCCAAGCCGAAGCCGCGCTCACAAATAAACGAGCGCAAGCACAAAGAGAGCCAACAGAAGGGGGGTCGGGAACACGGCCGGGAAGACAACGGCAGCACGCGTGAGTCGATGGGGTTGCCGGAAACGGGAGCTTCGCCACAACAACCGGGCAGGCAAGACGTGGGTGGAAGTCGCGCCGGGAGTAATAAGAGAGCGAATTAGTAGACGATAACGGAATTTTCGCCCCAGTGCAAAGCCCCCAGGGTAAAGCGGCAGAAAAAGAGCTCGCGACAGCACAACCCGTCGGCGGCAGCGGCGACGTCACCCCCCCCCCCCCTCCACATACACACACACACATACACAGGCGCCAGGGAGCACCGACTACTCGGCACCGGGCGAAGAGGGAAGGCGGTCGGACCCCGCTCGCGTCGATCGATCGCCGAAACGGGGAGGCAGACAGCGGCCGGGAGAGTAACAGCCGCCGCTGATGACAAGAGGAGGCCCTCTCGTCAATCACCTGGCAATGAGCTACGCCGACAACCCCTCTTCCGCGGCGTCCCCCATTATGTATACATACATACTCTGTTTCGGAATGAAACTTCCCGAGCATGGGTGGGAAGGGGCTGGCGCGGCTAGGAAAAAAAAAAAAAAAGGTACAGGCCCTATGCAGACCTCGAAAGTTAAGTAAGTATAAAACAAATAAAGAAAGCACTATCGGTTCGGAACGTACGTGTGTTTCCGAATACACGGCCGCGCAACACAAACGGCACCCTGGCGGATCAGTTGCACCTATGATCCCAGCAAATGGACAAAGCTGTGACCGTGGTCAAGCTGGAAAGCACAGTCTACTGCAGTTTAATATCCTTTCATTTCTTGGAAGCAAACTACTACTATTTCATTAGCTACTGTAGAGAGAGGCAGACAGACACAAAAGAAAAGAAAAAGGCAGGCAGCTTAACCAGAACAGGAAATGTCGTTTGCTACCCTACACAGGGTAAAAGCGCCGGTAGATAGGTAAGAATGTAAAGAGAGAGAGAGCAAAGACACGATCACACGCGGTCAAATAACCGCGCACTATTACAGCACAGGTTCGCGTGCACCACGCAATGAATACCAATAAGGGCGATAAAGCCGTCAAAACCAATAAAGCCGTCAAAACTGTATAGCATTGTCTTATGCACATATGAATGCGATCAGATTCGTCCTACAACTGAGCACGACGGTTGTTTGGACGAGGTTTAGCTAAACCGTGTTTAGAGGTGCTGCGAGCGCACAAAATCTCAAGTAGCAAGGTGTCAAGCATTAAACGCGTCCACTCACACAACTCTTTTTGTCTACGCCACTAGGAGCAAACCTTGGCATTAATGGAGCTCTATTAAAAGCGCTAGGTACGGGCGGTCTACGCCTCAGCAGTTGGCATTGGTTTCGAACAACTTCGGCTTTAACAAGCCAGAATTGACGATGACGCAACGGATCAACGTGCAAGGTCGCGGGTAAGTGGACGAGCGACGAGGTAGCGCGCGGCACTGACGCCGGCATTGTCGGTACGTGGCGTAATGGCGCGCTGATAAACGCTATGTAAACAAGGAACGATCAGCCGGCTACCTGTGATGCAACGCCGCCAGAGAGGGTGCGTAGCCTATCGCGAACCGATACACACACACACAGAGACAAGCAGTATTCGCGCTACTGTCCACAGATATGGTACGTGCTAAGTACGATAAGTGATATATGATGTGAGGTGTGGTCCCAATAACTAGACACGAATCGTGCTCACTCAATATCGGCTTCCGAGAAACAATTTCTGATCGCAAGTGTCTTTCTTGAAAATAAGCTGTCGCTTGTTATTCATTCGTAGTCTCTTGCAGCGCCTATTTAAAAAAAAAAAAAAAAAGGAGAGAAAAAGTAAAACCGCCTCTCAGGAGGACATTGGCCTCCTCCATTACAAGCACTGAGCCACGGCACGAGGACACCAGTGGATTTTTTTAACGCGGTAACAAGAGACATAATAAAGCTGTTTCATCAAACAAGTGTCTAGAATAAGCAAACTTAATACAAATTGTAAAAAAAAAAGACAGCGCTAAATCTAAGTTACTGCGCTAGAAAGACCTAAATCATTATACAGGCCAGATTAAACGTTTCTCCTTCGGAGTACTGCGCCGTTAGTGAAAGAAAACCATGAAACAGTTATGGATAGTCGGTCGTAATACGCGACTAAAGGGGACAAGTTCAAAAAAAAAAAAAAAACGGACCGCCGCAGCCCCAGAGCCTCCTTCCCTGCACAGTCCCGTTTCAAGGTGAACAACACAACCAAACTGAGAAAGAGTCACCTGTAAATGCGCATTAGGCTGACAGCTCCGGTGTTTAGCAGCTTTTGCTACATGCACAGGGCTGGGCGCCAGCAGAGAACACGAAAGTAAGTTACAATTAACGCCTGCTGTCTCTCTTTAATTTGCTCCCCTTACTCACACATGCAGAGACACAAACGGAAAGAACGAAACGTGCCGTTGTCAGATACACCGAGCCGACGTGACGAACGTGTTAGCTCTCACTGATACGCGGCGTTACATACGCAAGGAAAGAACACAAAGCAGTTGCCAGTCGATCCGAATATAAAAGGGCTCCTCAGAGGGGAGAAGCAAAAGAAAGACAAAAGAGAGAGAAAGGAAAGCGACAGAGAGAAAGACACGTCCATAAGTCCTGCAGCTGCCCGGGGAGGTAGAAACAAACAAACAAAACTCAAGAGGGGAGAAGAAAAGAGAGGGGGGGGAGGCAGGGGGGTGCATGCAAGCGTCTGAAATTTGTCTTCCGCACTCCGCTGCGCGCCCGCGCCATCACGATTTCTACCCCTCTTGCCCCCGTTTTATCTTTTTGATTCCTTTCCGGAGCGCCGCTTCGCTCCAAGCCGAACTCCTGGAAGCACGAGGGGGGGGGGGGGGAACGCCGCTGCGCGTGCGAGCGTGCGTGCACGCCGAAGAAGAGAGGAGGAAGAAGGAGAGGGAGGGCCCCGTTTGGGAGCCGCTGAGGCGTGCAGCTGGTCCGCGCCGATAGAATGTGCCACCGCCCCCTTCTCGCACACGGCTAGGGCACAAAGATGGAGACAAGGATGGGGAGGAGTGAATGCGAAGGCGGCTACGACGCGGGACCGGCGAAGAACCCCCCCGTGAACAGAGAACGAGCCGCTCTCGGAAGATATTAGAACGGGAAAATGGCGCGCTCGAGGCAATCACGCAAGCACACACACCCTTCTCGCGCATAGTTTAGTTTATGTCACCCTTATTCCCGCAAGCAAGTCGCATCGAAATGCAAGAGCAGCTTTTTCGATGGAAGATATGACATCTGAACCCAGACGTGCGACGTAATGCTAACGCATATATCTCGCATTAACCGCTAAATCGCGACTCATTTGTTTCCCCTTTTCGCATCAAAGATGTTCGATGTCAATATTTCCGATACCGCAACATCACCTATTCTTGCCAGAGACGACAACGACGACGCATAGTTCTGAGAGCCTCTGATCTCGGGACAATGCAAGGCTAACTTAAAATAAGAAAGAAGAAAAAGAACACACAGTAAGTGCACGTTTCGTTTCTCTTTTGTTTGCTTTTTTATTAATATTATATATAATGTAGCTTATGCGAGCCAATGAAAGGTAAGTTAACATCGTACATTAAGTAAAGAAAACAATGCTTGTACGACGGGATTCTAATTAAGTATTACGGATACATATATACGCCGGATGACGCTGCGAGAAACAACGCAACTACGCTGGCCAGCAGCATCCTTTTGAAAGGGTCGAATACCTTTGATGTACAAGTCGCCTCAAGCGCAAGGCGCACATTTAGAAATGATAAGGGACTGTGGTGTCGAATCTCCTGCGACTGAAAACACTGAAAAGCAGCACAAAAGGCTCTTAACCACGAGACGTGCCGTTGATTAGACACCCGCCAGACCCTCCATTAAAAAAAAAAAAGTGCGCGAGCATGGCGAAAGTCCCTGACGAAATCCAGATAAACATTGGCGACAATCGCTTTATCTCAGCCGGTAATTAGGGCACTTGGCAAGCACCTCGCGGCGCGTACGCCACAACAATTGTACCATTTCCTATCGGCCTCTCTCACGGGCCAAAACCAGCCTGCACCGTGCGAGCCCCGGCGCTTTTGTCACTTTTTATCTCAGCGTCGCCTTCTCCAGTGCCTTTGTCGGGACTTTGTCGATCCGTTTTCAACACATCGAGGACGTTCTAACCCCTGACACGGCGAAAAATGTTGCCTGCATACGTCACGTCACAAATTCCAACAATGACGCACATGCATCCGCGAGAGTGGTATTGAAAGGGCGATCACAGAAAACACTACACCTCTGCCACCTATCTTCGCTTTCACGTCAATTATTATCACTATTTGAGATGAAAACACACGTACAATGAACAGAGAGGGAAATGGGGAAGGAGCAGGCTGGCAACTGCCACCGAGAGGGGCATGATCGCCTGCCTACTCTGTAGGAAGGAAGGGATAGAAAAGGAAGCTGAGGAGAAGTGAAGGAAGAAAGAAACAGCAAGATGACAGGCCACAAGGGCGAAAGTAAAGCAAGAGAGAGAGCAAGGAGAGAAAAGGCAGGGAGGTCAACCAGACGAGCGTCCGGTTTGCCACCCTACACTGGGGGTAAGGGAAAGATGAAATAAGAGAGAGAGTGAGCACTGAGTGTACATGGGATAAGCAAGGCATACAATGAGCAAGTAGGAACAGAACATAGACGCAGGAAGAAAAATAAAAAAGGACACGCAGGTCGCACTAACTACAGAAAGATGTAAAAATACAAGAACAAAGTTAGCAAAGTTAGCAAGATATATATATATATATATATATATATATATATATATATATTACTGTCACGTCAATCTGCAGCATTCTAAATTCGAGAGCGAGGGAAAAATAAACATTCAACGAATGGTTATGCAACGTGCGAGGCTCGAGCGTACTTCCCCGCAGCGGCGGGGCTAAATTCGAATGAGAAACTGGGTCGCCGAACATTCCAGACGCCGCGGTGACCTCGATGCGCGCGGGTCGGTCCGCTGGATAGAGCTCGCAACTCCTTTCGCCATCCCCCGCCGCACGACGGCCGCACTCACAGAGTCCCGTATCGACTGCCTTCGTGAAGGTCGACGTGGTAACTTGGCGGTAGCTGTTCGTCTTCACCACTACAGGCATAGCTTAGAAACAAACAATGCATTACAGAACTACAACGCAATACAGCGGTCACGCACAACCGTGGGAGAGCTCTAAGGCGCGCAACGTCACGCCCCACCGATTTGTTGCGTCGCTTCTGATCTTCCCCGGGGAAGAAAAAAGACAAAGACGACGCAAGCAATCAGGTTCAATAATAATGACGTCCTGCAGTGAACGCGGCCTCCGACGCGAACCCGCTCTGCTACATCGCGACAGGACATCTGAGGGCCTCGTCGACCCTCGGCAGCTGCGCCGACTTTATAACAAGAGCCCTTGCGGGAGGGGAGATCTCTACACGTGGTCAGAGCACTTTCCCAGCGCTAACTCCACGCAACGACGAACGCTACAAGCTGAAATTCCTGAACGCCTGCTGGCGGCGGTGCTTTGCCATCTTGCGTGCCCGCATTTTCCACCGTGCCCATCTCCTCCTCTCTCCCCGTGCACACCGTGGTTGCCCTTCTCTCGGGCTCTTCCAACTGCGGCCCCGTTCAGCTCCAAGAGGGGTGGGGGGGAGAAGGGGTTGCTGCTCCTCGCACGGGGGGGCATCGAACCTTGGCTCGCTGGCAGGCAGGCAACGGCGCCGCTCGGCTCGCCGAGGTGCCGTTCCCAGGAGCATGGAAGGAGGGGTGCTACCCTTCCATCCGGAGCACACACACACACCACATGCGGACGGCGAATGCTCCTTCGCAGCCGGCCAGGCCCAGCCAGCCGTTTCTCCGCAGACCGGAAGGAGAAGCCGTAGAGGGAGGAACGCCCTGCCACTTGGCCGCATGCGCGCAAACGGTGGGCGCGCTTCGCTGGGCGCGCACGACAGCGCGGGAGCTAGGGGGACAAGTGCCGAGTCCGTGCGTGCGGCCAGTGTCATCTTCACGTAACTCGCTCGATGCAGCAGCAGGGTTCAGCTCCGTGTCGGATACGGCGGGCGAACGCTGGACGCTGTGGCCAGGTCTTAATAAGGGAAAGTCATATTCTCGTTTTGTCATTTTATAAGCCTTTCGAAAGCCGCCGCCTTCCCCGAGACCAGTCGCTACTCCGATCTTTATTTATTTATTTCACTCAATCAGCACACAGTGTAATTAGAGGATGCCCTCGGGGTCATCACACAGGACCATTATGGCTTCGAATGACTACATAATTCAGTGTTAAATGCATTCAACCAATAGCATTTACATTACATGCGTATAGCTTAAATGTATGATGCAGCAGAGCGTCTCGACGACAAAGCCTGTCATGGCGATGGTATGCGGTGCGAATGGATATACGAAGGCCGTCGCATAAATAGACAGTCAGACATGAAATGGCGCGGTTTCGGGAAAAATCCCGTAATAATAATAATAATAATAAATGTACTTAAAACGATAACTGTTATTCGTCAAGCTCGTTATGTTTTGATTTCTTGGATTCAGTCATGACTGCACTTGTTTTATTATGCACCTTTGAAGAAGCCAGAAGAAACCAAGACAGGACAGTACTGGTCACTACGGACATTCTGCACGGTCGCAGGTGACATCGGCTACCGTCCTCAAGAGAGCGAACTCTCAATTCAAGTCAAACAAAAACATAACAGAATAATCTACCAATTTATATATGGACAACCGCAAGATGAAGTGATCCCGTTAAGGTGAGAGGGCGACTTGACGCAACTGCCGCACACCAACTGCTCGTTAGGTGCGAATAACAAACGCACCTCTTGAAAACAGTTGTTACAGTCTGATCGATGACTATCACTAGCACGACGACAGCCGCAAGCCGCCCGCTGCACGCCGCGCGCTCCCTGACAAGGGGGACTTCAAGGACTCCCGACAACAAAGCACCGGTTTGATGTTCCCGCGAGTAGGCGCGACACCTTCGCAGTCTGGCCTACCGCCAATTCAAATCTCCAGCACGCACTCTCTGTTTTCAGGAGGCCTCTCGCGCTTCTCAACGTCGAGACTCGGTTCCCACTCTCGCTTCCGACAAATTAAATCCCACGCGAAGGTGGCGAGTAAATGAAGATGGAACAAAAGAAAAAAAAAAACATGGAAAACAGGCAACTCGAATAAAAACGACCAGACGGAGAAAACGGCAGAGCTCTCGCTTTAAAGAGAGGGCACCCCAGTCGGCGGGCGTCTTGGCCCTTCAGCCAGATTGAAAACCGGGTTGAACTTGCGCGGAAGTTAAAGAAAACCACGATACGGAAGACAAAGTGGCACCCAGTGCTGTTCCACGCGTACAAGCATTAAACGCCCGGCGGCCGTGAGAACATAAGAGAAGGTTGGCGCCAGAAAAGGCAACGTCCTAATGGAAAAAAAAAAAAAAAAGGACACGTGAGGCCCCTGACTCTCGAGAACAACATGAAGAGACCTCAAGTAAACCTAACAGCCACCGGAGCCCGGCGCGGCAGGAGTCAACATAGCCGCAGTGGACTCACAAGATGTCGCAAATCCCCGCTATCAAACCGGGCGATGCAATAGAGAGAGAGAGAGAGAGACAAAAAAAATGCAAGAAAGCCAGCTGTGAAAACGGAATAAAACGCGACGAGCGGGCACCAACCCGACCGAGAGCAGTTGCTGATGGCAGCAAAAATAGGGCGCTAAAGAAAGGAAAAAAAGAAACTGACATGAAGTGGAGAAGAAAATAATGAGATTTGTTCGCGAGCCGATGAACCGTGCCTTACTTTTTTTTTTTTTTTTTTTTTTTTAAGCGTCCGCTGGTGTCTATTCGCTTTCTCTTTCCGCTGTCTTTCGTTGGCACCGCAGTTTGGTTAGCCGTTTGTTTGTTCGCAATCCGCGACACTGCAGCGACTGAGAGAAACAGGCCCGCGATGTCGACATGGCCCCCGGACACCTCCTTCAGCCGTGCGCAAACAGCGATGTGTGTTTCTGCTGGTTCGGCGTGCAACGCCATGAAGCTGTACGCCGGTCAGTCCGATGCTCGCTACGTGGCTTACAGGCAGCACACGCTCGCAGTAAGTAATTGGGGACAGAGAAACACGGGGTTCCCGCTCCGGGCGGTCAAAGAGCGAGGTCTCACCACGTCGGCAACGAATATATATATATATATATATATATATATATATATATATATATATATAAGAAAGAGCGGTGAAAGCTCGCTGTTGAGAGTTCCGACGGAGCTTCTAGAATCGCCCGGTGCTGCATTTGCGGGAGAGGGCTGCCGTCGAGTTGCGAGGGGGTTTTTGTGTGCTCCCGACTTCCAAGTGCGCGAATGTTTCACTTTGCGGGATAACGAAAAGCGCGTGCTTTCAGCGGACTTCTCTGTTTTTGACGGCAGTCAAACTCTAATGGAAAAACGAAAGTGGCACGAATTTGCTGTTCGTTCTGTTAAGAACCGCTAAAGGAACGCGATAGGTGAAGTTGGAAGGCCAGATTTATGCTTCGCAAATGGCATGTCTGGCCCAATTTTGCCCAGACCCTTTAAGAACCAAGTAATACACCCGAAAATTAAATAAAATAACGCTAGCTCTGAATAATAGTGGCGACGGTGTGTCTGAATCAACGAGGCAGTTCTCTCTGTGACATCACAGACTGCAACAAGTCAAGCTGGCTGTTCGTTTGAGAATAACAAAGAAACACAAAAAGGAAGAAAAGAAGATACTGAATTCATGGACACCACTTCGTCATGAACACCTCATATATCATCATTTGTTTGTAATTATTAGGCAGCAATGACATTGCAGTTTAGAACAGCAAGCGTGTGTTAATTACAAACGTGTCCTCCTCATTTCTGGTCGCCAGCGTCAGACACAAAACCGAGAGAAGATCCGCTTTCAATATCCACAGCTTCTAAATGCACGCGTTAACGACGATACAAATTGAAGGCACTGTCCAGATTAACGTTCCCACTTGATTAGTCAAACCAGGAAACAACATATTTTCCAGACAGCAGCATTTAGTAGCCGTCGAAGCCGCGACTTAAAGACTCCCGACAATCGCAGCGCGAACAAGCAGTAAGAAAGAGCCGGCACACTTGGCTGGCCGAGAGAAAGTGCGTTCTAATCCCCGCGCGTCCCTTGCTCCGTGTATCCGGCTACAAAAAGCGTTAGCTATCGATCGGCATTCCCTGGGCTCATTAAGGCGATCTTCATTACCGGCACTTTGTCGTCCGTTCGCGAAATGCAAACAAGAACAGCCTTCAATTTGCTCAAACGCGGTTCGGTTGCAAAACCAGGCGCTCTCTGAGCGCATTACAAGCGGCTCCAAGAAAAAGGGCAAAACAGACCGTCGGGCCAGGGCCGACGCAATCGGAGATCTCGTTTTGCTTTTTTTTTTTTTTTTTTCCTGCTTCTTCCTACTCCCCTCTCGTAAGCAATCAGGGTCGTTTCCTCTCCAGCTCTCTCTTACCTTATCGCGGCTTACTGCGCCATGAAGCGACAACGTTTCGAAAGGGCCACCGATACTAGCGTACCTCCCGGACAACGTTTTTGTCACCGTGGAGAGAAAAAGGAAAGAGAACCGGGCTTCCGTTTAACTCGGCACGCGTGCTGCAACCTATCTTTATTACACGCATTGGGTCGAAGAAATGAAATACAAGCATTAAACGGCCGGCGACAGAGACTACTCTCTAGACACCAACCGCTCGCTCAGACTGTTATAGGACGAGTGTAGCGTTTGCAAGGCCAGCAGCCATACGCCGATAAAAGCTTCTGGGAAATGCCGCATTTCCGATGTCACGCTGGTAAATCGCATTGCATGGGCAATGACGCGCAGTCACAGACTTCAAGGAATATCGAAGTACTTATGCGACCACGCGATATTCCTACTGCGCGAGATACGGCACAATACAGTTAACGGGAGTTTCACTCTACGAGAATTGCGTATCATTCGGGTGTCTATTCTCCCTCTACATTGGAAACAGTGCACTGCACTTGTAACGCGCAAGTGCCCCCCGGTTCTTGCTTCCTAAAGCGGCTAAAACAGCAAGAAATAAAATTAACTTAGCAATGAGTTTCCAGCAAGTCGCCAGGCTTCCACAGATCACGAGCGACTAAAAGCGCAAGGTGAAAGAAAACCAGACAGAGGGAACGCAAGAAAATAAAAACGATAAAAAGGAGCTAGAGGTGCAGCCAGAGAGAGATCCGAAGAGAAGAAAAAAGAAAGCACTTTGCCACGCGCGCACACCACCAATCAGCGAATAAAGAGCCCGGGCCTCCCAAATAAAATAAAAACGACAAAATCTCTATGGCAGTTCATTCGCGCAAAGGAAGAACTGAATCCGAGCGCGCGCAGACGCAGAAAGAGTGACTGAAAAGACGAGGCAAAGCGATAAAGATAGAGAAAGAAAGTTGGCTCAGCTGGGACGAAGGAGAAAATGAAAGGAGAGAGAAAAGAACTAAGAGAGAAAGAGACTTCTGGAAGCCTTCACGCCGAGTGGGTGAGCCGGCCCAAGAGCCAGCCAGGCAGTCAGCGATCGATAACACGACAGAACACACGCAAACACAAGCAGACAACCGCGCACTGCCGTCGACCGGGGCGGGCGAGCAATAAAGAAGCGCGAATAACAACGCAGCAAAGATAGGGAACGAGGCAAGATGGAAGAAGAGGCGGGGGTGGGAGGGCGAGGGAGGAAGACGGGGGGGGGGGGGGCACAGTTTAGGACGTGGAGAGGAGGAGGCCACAAGAAGGCGCCACTTCCCTCGGCTACTTCCTCGCTCTGTATGCCGTCGTCGCGAGCGACCCGTTTGGACGCTCTCCCATGGAGCGCACAAATGGCGAAAAGTGGATGAAAGCCAGGCGAAAGAAACGAAAGAAAAAAAAAATGCTTTCACGACGACAACAGAAGCAGAGCGCCGACGACGACGACGAAGGTTGGGGGAAGAGGTGGGGAGGGCGGAAGTGGATATTCTCCTTACATCGACCAAAACGCGCGCGCGGTATAAGAGGAGGGACCAGAGCAAACAGAGATCGGCACAGAGGGAGGGAAAAGACGAACCCGCAGGGAGGAATAGCATTAAAAAAAAAAAAAAAAGATAGCAAAATATACCGGTCGCCCCGTCTCGACGCAGGCTGCGTACACGCGAGTGCTTTTCAGCTGGATCAAAAAAGAAAGAAAAAAGACGACGGAATAAAATGAAGAAGAAAAAAAGGCGTCCGGTATACTGAGATTGAACTGAGCAGCGAGAAATAAACAGAGCACGTAGGACAAGAGGGGCGTAACGGGTCTCGGTCGAGAAAATGCAAACGCAGCAAGAAGGGAGCACGTACAGCACCGTACCGAAAGCAAGGAAAGAAAAGGGTGATTCTCCGTCGATCTGTCGTTCTCGTGATGCGATCGACGAAGAAGCGCAGACAACACAAGCTCCTCGGCGGCGGTGTCGGCAGTGAAGAAGGGCGGGGAAGACAAGCGCGGCACGAAGGGACGACAACATACGTTTCGTCAATCGGTCAGTGAACGATAGAAGCTTTTTCTTTTTTCTTTTCTTTTTTTCTTTCTTTTTTCTTTTCTTTTTTTCTACCTCTAGCACCTACTGCGATTTCTCGCAACTGCAAGCAATGAGCAACAACCGGTGAATCGAGTTTTAAGGGGAATACAGAAAACGCGGCCGTTGAGTGCTGTCCGCGCAGGAGTGTACGCACGCGCTGTTACAGACCAACACGACAGCAAAATTGCCGCGTCTATAGCCTTAATGGAGTTAGCTCTGAACACAAAAGGGGGTCAAGATCAACTGACGGGCTTCAATAACACTAGCATGGCCAAAATGTTTTGCCAAGCAAGGCTTCCGGCGAAGAAAGCGAGAGTAAGATTTCGAGATTAAAATAGGCGGAGAAGTGCTCCAGAAAAAAACAAAGAAAAGGAAAGAAAAAAACATAAGAAACCGTTAAAAGTGGTTCTTTTGACGGGATGTATACATGACAATCGTTATAACGAATCAATATAGCTTCTTGGAAGCAAAGCTTTAGCCACCGTGGATCGATTGCTAACAGAGCGGGAGCCTAAAGTTCAAGCAACTACGCCGCTTTCCTGACAAAAACGAAAAAAGCGAAGGAAGCCGCGCGAGGGTGTTTGTTTTTTACTGATACATGATATATAGCGTGTGTGAGAACCACGCGAGCAGCGACGTGTAGACGCACGCGTGGTTGCATGCTGCAGCCTCTTCGGAACAAGCACGGAAGGCGGCAATCGAACAACCACTACAGGGATCGAAATATGGTTCAATTGAAGAGCTCTCGCTTACGAAACGAAGAGCAACAAGAACAAAAAAAAAAAGATTCATCAAAGCAAAAGCGTTGAGCCGAGAACATGTACTGTCCGGGACGTAAAAGCAGCGCAACGCATCGAAATGCGGGACGAACATACTTTTTTTCCGAAACTTCGACCAAATTGCCCAAATCGTTACCCTGATTCGACGTCCAAGTCTGCCTGTTAACAAGCTCGGCGTTTTCGTGCCTATTGACGGCGCGGCGCGGTGCTCCTCAAGGTATCACATTACACGCCTCGGCGCGCTTTAATTATTATTGTGGTCCAATAACCTCTAAAACATCAAGCATCTCTCTCTCTCTCTCTGTGAGTGAGTGAGTGAGTGAGTGTGTGTGTGTGTGTGTGTGTGTGTGTGTGTGTGTGTGTGTGTGTGTGTGTGTGTGTGTGTGTGTGTGTGTGTGTGTGTGTGTGTGTGTGTGTGTGTGTGTGTGTGTGTGTGTGTGTGTGTGTGTGTGTGTGTGTGTGTGTGTGTGTGTGTGTGTGTGTGTGTGTGCGTGCGTGCGTGCGTGCGTGCGTGCGTGCGTGCGTGCGTGCGTGCGTGAAATAGCAGTCTTGCTTTATCGAGATTTATGGGAACAATGACAACGCGTCAGTTGGCGGGCGCTCCGTGACCTTGCCAAGAAAGATGCGAGGAGGAAAAAAACAACACGAAGAACCTCCCACGGCCCGCACCGACGCTTCGACGGCGTTCACAAAGCCCGGCGCCGCAGCGATCTGCAAGACGGAGCCAAATAAACAGGGCTCGCGCATTCATGAACCGCACACGAATTCGCGCAGCGCGCAACACTGCTCGCGAAGCCCTACTTGCGCAACCGACGGTCTACAACGCGGCACGTCGCGCCTACTAAACGCCTCGCGTTGCGACGCTAGCGAAGCGAGTCTGGCACGGTTCCGCGCTTGCATGCACAGCTCGCAAGATAACCGACGACGGCGACCTTGGCGAACGCGGCACGGAGAGCGAAGCGCTTTGACCTCACACAATTAACGCGCACCCACGGAGGCAACAATGAAACAGCTACGCACCAAGCCGGCGAGTAACCGAATACATTTGCGCACCCTCCGCGGAACAAAACAGGAAAGAAATGGGCGCAGAGGAGATAGAGAGAGACTACATCTAAACGACTCGGACAGTCCGAGTCGTCGTTGTCAGAGTCCAGCTGTGTCCCCGGTCGCGGTGCAGCTGGTTCCAGATTTCGGGGCCCGTGAACGTGCTCTAATAATGAGGGTCATCAGCAGTGGCCATATAGTCCGGCGCGGCTATTGCGGTGTTGCGGTCCCGTTCTCCCAGCAGTATATAGTTCTAGCAACTTAAGCCCTACCCTGACGTTATCACGCGCCTCACAAATATCAAGTTCATTTCTGAAAACAAGACACGAGCTCGCAATTTTGTTTATATTTCCTCGGCTTATAAATAATGCACATCGCATTTGCTCCGCTATCATCACCATCGTCATCACCAAAACTTCCTTACCTATTGCGTAAAAGCACATTGAAATGTTATGTTATGAAATGTATGCATGTTATGAACTGTTTCCATGCACATGTTGAGCTCAACCAGATATTAATTGGGCCCAAACGTTCGTTGACCGAGGAAACACCGTGTACATTTTCCTTACACTGTCTCGATTGCAAGTTCTAACATCGTCGAGGCATGGCATACAAACAGTGATGTTTCCGCGAGTGCCCGCACGTGTGCGAGATTGACGGGTTCGCGCCGCATGCATAACCTTGAGCAAGCGTAGGTCAGAGAGCTGAGTAGTTCAGTATGCGCAACCATCAGTCGGTAAGGCAGGCCATCAAAGCGGCAGTTTAACTGACGCTTCCCAAACTTCAGGGGCTTTAGCAGTAACACACGGAACACGCGGTAAAAATTTGCCTAGCCAATCTCTCACGCCCAGTAAAATTCGGTGTATTACGTATTCCGATACAAAAACGCGCAGCTTTCGCAATTTAACATAGCACAACGGTCGCCTCATGGTCCATACCAGTACATTTGCCCTCCTCAGGTTGTACACTCTTCCAACATTTAATTTAAAGTAAAAGTACGCTCTTCGGGGAATGGACGTTACTTCAGTTATTCCTCAACATACCATTTGTAGGCGATGGACTATATATACGAAACCCCACTGCTGTAACTATTTCGTTACAGCATTGCCGGCGTGTGCACGGCTGGCATGGCACTCTGCCGAGTCTGTCGCAAGCTTCCCGAGTGGTGGGCCGAGCACGGAAAGGAGCGAAGCCCTACATGTGTACTCGCGTTTCGACGTCCCTCTTGACAAGCGTCGCGGCGTCGTGACGCCTGGAAGAGTGGATAGCGCGCGCCGTCGGTAGATATGCGCCCGCGACGGCTCGCGACAGACTCCGCTACGTTGCGAAGGGGCAAGCAGAAACAGCGGAACCAGCTAGCTAGGCAAGCCGTTGTGAAACGGCGTAGTATCGCTCCATCACTCTCGATGTCTCCTTATACGCGCAGTACAGAGGAAGGGACGACTGTTGGCTACCGCGGCGCACATAGGCTTGCAAAAGGCACACCAGAAACTGTTTCTTCACATGAGGGTCGCTTTTCAGCGTGCTTGGGGCTCAGAGGAGCGAAAGTCATTAGAGCAAGTTAGTTGCATGCATCACTGACAATAGTTAAAAGAAGGCGGCCTAGCAACAGCGCCAGTGATAGTGAGAGAGAGAGAAGTTCTTTATTAGGAAGCTGCTATTATTGCAGATGTGTGTATACAACCTTTCACATGTTATCCTCTGCGCAGGAGACGGGGAAGGGGATTATAAGATTCCAGAGGAGAGCGGAAATAGTGGAATAAGAAAACCGCTGCGTCTGGTATATTTCGTTTGCGAGTGCACGTCTCGATCGACGCGGACAAAACAAACCGCACCGCGGCAATCGCCAAGCGGTTTTAACGCGGAATCCAATTAGCCGTGAAATGTGACTTTCGACACACTCATGCTGATCGTAGGACAGCGACAGGAGGACGTTGTCTGATGCACATTTCATTATAATCTCTGATGCCTTTCGCTAGAAGTGTTATACCACGGCATGCGTTTTTATAAACCCCCTGGACGCCGTCGCACACGACTTCCCTTTTAGACTCGCTGTCTAATGCTGCTGCTTCCCCATTTTTCTCAACAGTTGTTCACAAACGCGCGGGAGCAGCCAGTCATCTATGACGTCATATTGTGTCACTCGAGCTGCAGTACTATCCACTTTTTAGTCATTAAAAAAAACTACTTTTATTAACGCTATGAAGTCCGTTGGCGGCTGAACATAAGTGACCGTCATTCCAGATGCAGAACACAAGATACGTTTAAAACTAAGGAGGGATCGTCTGTGGTAGTGCCTGATCATCTTTACAATTCCTGTCTCCGTAAAGCATCTTCTCTGGTAGCAAGCGCGTCGTTAGTTTGAAGAAGCAACAACGCTCAGTTATCGCCCTCATTTTGAGCGTCGGAGGAGAACCTGACGAAAACTTGTGACCTCGGGTGCCGAGAAACGCCGTGTCAAAATCCTATATCACAGTATTTCGTTGTGGGCAAAATGATTGAGTCCCCGAGCGCACTGCGCCACACAGCGCGGCCGAAGTTAACAGCTGCACAGCCACGGAAGCGAAACTAGCAGTGACACAGCCGAAGGGAAGCCATTCTACGCATGTTAAGAAGCTGACGACCTGACGCAGACATAACAGAGGGCCCTTGCGCGTGTGTTTACAACAAAAGACGCACAGACGCATGAATCATAACGAAGACGAGAGGGGTCGACTGAAACCGTTCCGCGCCACGAAGCAGCGGAGATTACGCGCCCCTGACAGATGTTGCTGCAGGCGGCGGCGCTGCAAGTCGACGTATACTAGCAACAGCAGCCCGCATCTCACCGCCAAGAACACACAAAGCGCGCGGACATCGGCAAAATAGAGTGCTGGGCAACGCGAAGTCCGAGGAAATGGTGCACGAAGCGTTACGAGCGCTAAACAAAGTGAGTACGATTTGAAGAAGCAAGAACAGTGAGATGCCATGCAATTGCGTGCTAAACCTCCTGCGACTGCGACACGATATATTTATTGTACATTGCCTTCTCAGTAAATGTGTCGCATTTGTGTACACGCAGTTCAGATGATAAAAAAATCGCCGCCCAAGCACTCCGTACAGATGGTTAACCAGCGAAGCTGAAACGTGCGGGCCCAGTGTTTAGCAGTGGGTTAATCCCGACACTATATTAAAGCGTTTCTCATCATTGGTTACATGTTTGTGTTTCTAGTGGAACGCAAGCGCCAATGGCGGGCGGATGCTGCTAACCACGACGCCGAGCTAACTCGAGATAATGAACGCATGCAACAACGGCGAGCCGAGGAAGCGGCGTTGCGGGCAGAGCAGGCGCGCGTGCTTGGGTACGACGCAGAGAACGACGTCACTAACGGCGCTGCCAATGGCGCGCGCGCGCTTGGGTGCGAGGTAGAGAACGACGTAACTGACGGCGCAGCCAATGGAGACGTTTAGTGAAACATGGGACGAGCGGTTTTTCGTTTCACCTAGCCATATAGAGCATTCGTAAAAAGAAATGTGAACAAGGCCAAGTCCGTCAGCGGACAGCGTTCTTTCAGACAGCCTTGTATTCTGTTTATACCGAAAATAAGAAACGAATAATTATTCCCTGTTTATTCCAATCGCTTGAACTAAATAATCGGACCGACGACCAATCGCACCACCGCGCCAATAGCGAGCTCGCGATTTACGTTTTACAACTTCAACACACTTTCCATTGAGCGAACAGCTTCCGATGCCACGAGATTTGTTCAACTGAAGCTTCACCGCCACCCAGCAATCGCCGGATTGCAAAACTCGACGCGTGGGGAAAGGAAATAAAGGCAAAGGCGTGACGCAACCGCATCAAATTTCGAAAGCTGCCAGGCGTGTGTGTACATATACCGCGGCACTGATCAATCACACGATCGAGCTGGACTTGCGTGACGTCGCTGCCGTTGCCCTGTGGCCGACGCCGCCGCCTGAGCGTAGTACGCAGTGCAAGGCGCTAGACGAGTCTTTCGAAAGCCGGCGTCAGGACGCGAAAGGTGCCCTGCCTCGCTTCTGAAAATACGGCGCAGCAGCGCAGCCCCTGGCGATGGGCTAGACAGCGGGAAAATAGAAAACAGGGACCGTGTTCCGTAACGATCTATGTCACTTAATCATTCACTTCGCCCCTCGTCACTGGGTGCTATGACGACGACGCACCAACCTTATCACCGGGACCGGCCACTCAGCGAGACCATAAGAATAGACGATGAGTGGATCGTTACGAGATATACGGTCCCACCAAGCCCGATGTAATGTGCCATCAGAAGTACGACGCGTAATTGTGCTGTAGCCAGCTTCTAAGCATGTAGTAGTCCGAACTGTACGTTTGCGAGTTTCAATGAAGTCACTGTTACAAATATGCCGGTGAACCTGGAAACGGAAAGACGCATTGGGGTAGTTCAGGAATTCCTCGCGTTCTAATTTATGTTGATAGTACGCATAAGCGATCCATTCACACGCACACACAAAAAAAAAAACATCTGGACAATGAATACCATCACAGAATGAAGTCTCAGCAAGAGCTGGAAAACCTCCCAGTGCCCCACACTAAGCGCAGCGCAGGTACAGTGACAATTACACACATACAGATGCACAGCGCACACCCACATACAGAGAAGCCCAGAGTGCTGTGGAATTCGAGACCTGCCATCCCATGGCGGGGGGACGGGAGACAGTCTGACAGACACAGGAGTTACCAGTGCGCGCGGGCTGTGGCCACAAATTTCCAACGGACACTGACGCAGCCTGCCCCATTCACGCGCGCCCCCGTGTCCAAACACGGAACAAGAGCGCCGGCGGCGATGGTCGCACCGAAAGGAAGGAAGCGGCAAGCAAGAAACTCCAGCATGGCCTCTCGGGGGACAGCGGTGCGCGCGAGAAAAAAAGCCAGCGGTGGTCACAATGGATGAATAGCCGAGGGGCAGCCGCCACGGACAGTGCGGTCTGCCCATGAGGGGGCCTCCCTCCCAATGCTTCCCCGCTCGGCGTAAGCTTCCTGCCGCCCTCCCGTTCCACCAAAACCGACCCCCGAGAGAACCTCCTTTCCCAACACCCTCGGTCTTCGCAGAGCACCTCAGCGGGAGAGTGAAATACCGGTTCCGCAGCGCCAACCCACCTCCTCTTCCTTTCTCCTCCTAGAAATAAGAGAGGGTCATGGAATAACAATAAGAAAAAAAAAAGGGGGGGGGAAGAGAGAGAGAAGCGCCGTCTTTGAAGAAGGGCACGAAGAATGGAGAAGCCAGGAGTGCAAGGAATGAAGGCCCCCGCGCTACAACTGTTCGGACTGCTCTTGCTTTTCACGGCTGAAAATGCAGTGTGAGAGGAACAGCAGGCTGACTGCGGCCGAAATGGGCGCCAGGAAGAAGTGGCTCAGGTCGAGCGTGCCCGAGCGATGCGGTCACAGCGCGCTGGCCGAAAGTACGCACGCAAGCAGCCCGCACATGGGGCTCCCCTCAAGCACCCCTTGCTTTGGTCGGGACACCTCCTCTGCACCGACGCAGCGGTTTACCCGATTCCGGCCGCCACCCACTCAGCTCAGTGGTAGCGCTCCCTGTGTAAATATGACTGTCGTTTGCATCTCATTAAAGTGCATCATCCTCCGATGAAGAGGAGAGGCACCATACGGTTACCGGAAAGCCACGTGCGTGCGCGCCTGCGCTTCGTGTGTGTATATATATATATATATATATATATATATATATATATATATATATATATATATATATATATTGGTGAGATTTAGGAGCGGGCCAAAAAAATAGGGCGGCCGATATTATCCGAGCGCACTAGATAGAGCTTTAGAAATGGTGGACGCAAGCGGCTCAACTTTCAGCGCCTTGCTTTGCACACTGTTTGGTGTTCTCGGCGCACTGTTCGGACACAACGAATTCATACCAATTAGCTCAACTTTCATTGCTTCTACGGAATAAACGGCACGCGCTAACTCCTTAAGAGAACCCAAGGCCGAGTTCGACGGCCGTAGCTCAATGGAAAGAGCATCGCACGCGTCATACAGAGGTTGTGGAACGGTTCCCACCGGTGCCAGCCTGTCATGTCTACCCCTTTCATTGCCATTTATTGAAAATATGAAGCGCATTCCAAAATTTAACCCCTATTTTTAATTATGTTTAAGTAAAAATGCAAATTTTCCAAGGATTCCTTGGATTTGTTGCCTGATGGCTTCATATGGTTGTCGCAAGACATCTTTCTTGTCGTAAGGATTGCACAGTTGAAACGAAATGACATCACGACGTTGCAAAGCGATTCACAACGTTTTTAATACACAAATGCTGGTGGCTGCGGGGTTGTTAACTGTGGAGGACGGCGCATCCCATCTGGAACAAACTCACTCCACTTGTTCATTGCCCACCTTTACCTGCACGTTTACATACACGTGTCCGCTTACTTACTTGCTCATTTAAACAGCGGCATCGTCAAGCGCATTTCTGAAACAGACCCTTCAAGTGGCGAGTCAGGCTACCCACATACAGTCTTCGCTTAGAAAATGTCACCGTCGCCTCGCGTATGCCAGACACGCTACGCGGGCGAATTTCGCGATAGCAAGCAACTCGATATGGGCAGACCCGCTGGACCCCTTCCAATGACTTCTCGTTCCGTCTCACCCCCCGCCCTCAGTTCATTTATATAGGAACGAACAGCTTAGACAAACAGCCTGCTTGTTCACGTAACCAAGCATCGCGACGTGGCGTTCCTCTAAATGTCTAAATAAATGTCTTTCCTCCTCCTCTTCCTCTCGAAGAAACAAAGACGACGACGACGTCAGCGAGCGCACCCCCACTCCCGACCGCCGCGACGCATGTGGCGCAATCCAGGCATCGCCGCAGCTCAGCCGGACGCGACCGCAAGCGCTGCTGAGAATACAAACGCCGTGCCAGCGGGCTACGCACGCTACGAAAAGAGAGAAAGGAAAGGACCACCAAGCTGGAACGGACCGAGCGGAGCGAGCGGGAACTACGACGGCGGCGGCCTTCGACGGGCACGCCGGCGCGGCGACAGCCGTGCTTGCGCATGTCAGCGACCGCACGGATTCCCGGCGGCCCCGCCGGAGAGAGAGAAAAGCTCCATAGTGTAAAGTGCAGCGAGAACTGCGGAGTCACGTTAAGGGAAGCGGGGACTAAAACAAGGTGGCACCCGCTGCTCACTACTATTACATTCACTCAGTCTAACAACGTTAGGCTGGATGGGAAAGCTCGCGCTAGGATTAGCGTCGCACAATGAGCTAGCCCTCCTGCTTTTCTTTTAGACGTAAGAACGGTTCTCGTTCCTTACTGAGCGGCAAGTCCCGTAGCCCTGAAAGCGCTGCACAGAGTTAGTAAGACGGGAGTGCCAGGCTCGGGCCCCCTCCTCCTCCGCCGCCCGTGGCGTGCGCGTCGTGAGAAGGCGCAGCGAGCATCGAGTTTCAGCCGAGAGCTAGCTTGCAATCACACAGCACGAGCGTATTTCGGGCAAGAGAATGCGGGAGATTCCTGCGCGATCACGGAAGGACATTTCCTGGTGTCGGTTAGCGGAGTTCCTTGTGGGCATTCACTGCTACGAGTCCCTTCGCCCAACGGAAATTCCGCGATTTGCCCGCACAAGATCGGTGAGTGACGAGGGCTTCCAGGGCGTTCGTTACGTCACCTAGAGAGTGCGAGTAAGATAGCGGCACCTGCAGTGTCAATCGTGACGCCACTTGTCCCTTTGGCCGCTCGCTGCAGAACAACAGTTCAAGTGATTCGTAAGAACCATTCTCCAGCAAACTGTGAATGCTTCGCCTTACGTAGATGTCAACTGGAGTTAAGCCTGTCTAATCTTTTAGTTCACCAAAGATGCACCAACAAGCCCGGGTCCCGAGTCTCTAATCTACTGACACCTTATGCTGTGTTACTCCAGCAATAATAATAATAATTATTATTATTTTGTTTTTCATCAACAGCATGCATCGACCACTACCACCCTGCTCGCAACAGGCACGACGATTAACCGGCCACCCAACCACGGCTATCCGCAATGCTCCAAGGTTTTTGTGAGACAATGTATACACACCAGCGCCATTGTTGTTTGCCCACGCGACAACGGATATAGAGCGAGAAAGATCAGCAGCTAGCACACAGAGAGCTCTCGTGCGTCACGACCGCCGCGGTATGAAAAATAAAAAATGAAGACACGCAGAGCGACAGGCGGCGGCGGTCCGGGGCATGCGCAGCGGTGCCCCCCCGCCGAGTCACAGACAGGGCCCCCGGCGCGTCAGAAGCGCGCCACACTGCTCTGCCTCGGAACGACGACGTTCTCTGGCAAACAAACAGGCGAGCCTCTCGCGTACTGCGCCACGTAGCCACGTGTGCGCCGTCGCGCGCTGGCTTCTCTTCTTCGTGCCTTCATATTTAAACTATACGGGTTGGGCTAGCCCATCCGCGCCGCGCCCATCGCCAGCGGCCATACCGAATGCAGCCCGCAAGTGCGACTGTTATACACCGCCGGAGACTCAAGCAGCGAATCTACATACCAGCATAAAGAAAGAAAAAAGAGCCGGAGGTTCGCGATGAGCTATTAAAGTGAAGCGAAAAGGCGAGGCCTCCACGGCGTCCGTGTCGTCATGTAGAGACTATGAAGAAAGAAAGGAAAGAAAGAAGCGAGGGTAACGACGCTTGGTCAGTCTGCAAGTTGACTCGGAGCGCAGGATAAGCAGCCGATGAGAGAGAGAAAGAGAGAGAGAACGTGTCCCACTTAACGCAAGATTGAGTCTGACGAACTGTACAATCTTCTGTGATTTTCGAGATAAGAAAATATCGGCAATACCTGCGGACTCGTTTCTCACGTACTGAACATTACCAAATTCGCGCGTGCCTGATAGCGTCACTATGACTCACAGCGCTCATGAATGGACGGGAGCCACATGTTCTTCAGAGTTGACACACACCAGCGAACAAACGAGCGTTTGTTACAAAGCCAGCCATATCAAATCTCGCTTAGCTCTCGCTTCCGCAGAACCGAAGCCCCAAGTAACCAAAATGGACAAGCTCGACTGTCCCGCTGCCCGCAGAACACCAATAACAGTACAGGTTCAGACAATTCAAGCCAAACGTATACAATGCAGCGCCCACCGCGCCTTGTTCTCCGTCGTGAAATATTTTCTACTGTGCGTGCCTGCTCAGGCCGCACCCCAGCGCCATACCAGAGTTTCGGACACGCTGTATTTCCTTATGAACAATTCGATAATTATGCGGTTATCGTGTGCCTTCAATTTGGTCCGCTATTCCAGACAGAAGAATCTAGAGCTATAGTCCCACACTTTTGAACGTAAATATTCCATAGCTATCTGACAGACATAACGAACCGGTCAGGTCAAACCTACGCAGTGACAGTCACTTTTGAAAAAAAGTAGGCCCATTTTTTTTCTTCCTAAATTTATGTTAGCATTTTTAGTTCAGTCTTATGTAACTCTTCTTTCTTCTTGTCAGCACGATCCCAACTTGCATATGCACATCATGTACTTGCCATTGTTCGTAATCTTGGGCCGGTATTTTGTAGCGATGCGTTATGCTTTATTCTATGCTAGTGTTATCACCCACTGCTCACGGCAGGCTGATCCCGTTGACTAACGTGAGCGAACCGTCGCTCTGACCACTGACCAAGCGCGAAAAGCACGAGAAGGCATTAGCATCGGAAAGGCATCGCTACAAAATACCGGCCTTTCTCTGTAACATCACCCTTGGTAATTGCAGTATGCACGAACAAAATAAATACTTGGTTACAAGTTATCTTACTGTTAAGGATTCGCGCTGCTTTCGCACGAGCAGATGCATATCGGTAAAACCCCGTAATTTCGCGACCTCAATCGGGCAGGCACACTCCGAGGAGGCACGTGCGCTTGTCGTTCGCTCCACGATGGTGGCCGCGTGCCAGGAAAACGCCACAGAACCCCCCCTCCCCCCCCCCCTCTCCCGTCGTGAGCGCGTTTCGTGACAAGAGATATACGGCTGGACCCGACCTGTCCTTGCAGTCCTTCTTGCCCCTTCCGTGGCTTTCACCTTCCCTCCCAACCCCTCCTCCACGCCGCCGCATCTCGTATTCTCCTCACACGCGCGGACGCTAATAAAGAATGCGGCTAGTCTGCTTTGCACGTATGGCTTGGACAAGATATTTTTTCTATGTATACTGTAATGTAAAGCGAACATGTTGGCGATTCCGCGCCTAATATCGCTACACTTGCAAAAAATGGCGCTAAAAGCCAAGATGTCAGCTTATGCGCCTTACCCAACCTGCATAACACAGCTAATGAAAAATGAATACATCTAGCTCGTACCGAGTTCTTGGAAGTACAGGCTCCGTGGAAGGGCCCAATTAACGGAGAAGCAGTTCGACCTGTCCGGCTGGTATGACAAAAGAAAAATGCAGTCAACGTAAAGTGTTCAATGTTTTTGAAAAGCGTTCTTCCTTTCTGTCTTACTTTCTTCTTTTAATTTGCTGCTTGGGAATATAGAAGACAGGTATCAAATTCTTCAATGGGGAACACTTTTCCTGCTCGCCTTTAAAGATAGGATTCGCATATTAGCACGGCACAATCGCATACCGCGCAGTTTCCCTCATTCGTATACACATCACCTTGCGCACTGCTTAGCATGGCAAACCTACTGCCACAGGGAGCGCATTGAGCTGCTATCATGCTGCCTGCCTCCCTTAATATGGGAACCACCGAAGGCAAGCGCGCAGTCTCATGTACCAGGTACAAGGGCCTGGCGCGAACATCGTACGACGCCCAATACACGACACGCAGATCCCGCACACCTGCTCGGGAAACGACACGGGTCGGTGCGGCTCCAAACCACGATATACTAAAGCCCCTATATACGATATACGACCGAGAAAGGCTGCCAAAGGGAAGCCAAAGACGACGCTGATAAGGAGGAGGATCTGCGTCACGAAGGACTGCGCGAAGGCATGGCTCGGTATATAGCGTTGATAAAAGAGGGATCTACCTACAAGAAAAACAAATGGTATTAATCTGGTAACTCCGCAACGATCTTCGAGGAAGCAAATTAGGTCATTACAATAAATTACAACATCGTTGATCGAACCTGCAGTTTCCTTCTTGTGTTAATGGCTGTTGTATGGTGTACATATGTGCGTTGTGTCTCTTCTATATGCACTTCTTCGCATGCGTTCATACACTACACCCAGCTCAAATGTAGGGTAGCAAACCTTGTTGTCTGTTGCGCTTGGCGTACCAACATTTGACCGCTATTTTGTCTCTCGCTACTTCAGAGGTGTGCGCCCTTCGGGGTTCATTTCGGAGGCTGTTTCCGTTTGTTTATGTCGTTTCGCTTTCCGTATTTAGCCAGGCATGCGTCGGAATTAAGTACATGCGTCGTTCGTTGCTATGTCTTCGTCTACTCTCGCTGCACGTGCTTGCAATGTCGCGCCAATTAGCCCAAATAAATATGTTACCTGTACTACTCCTGTCACTGCCACAACCATGGACTGCATAAGGGCGAGTCCGGTAAACATTGTAGTTGCAGGTGAAGTTGACGAAGCGTAATACACGCGATGTCGACCTACAGTAATAAATCGACCCATCCATGTACCAAAGAGGTGCGCTAGCTTGTACTGTTCCGCCAGTTCGCTTGCGGACGTGTCACCTGGCCTAATAGACATAAAATCGATTCAACGGGAGGAACCCTGACGCAAGAGAACCGACAAGTCATCGCGAAAGGCTCAAAATAACACTTAAAAAGAAATACCGCGTGAAGCTATACATTTACATCGAAGTGTCTTATCGGCTTGGTAAGCCACAAAGGACGCGAAACGAGCTGGCTGCGTCAATTCGAAATTGTCGCACTAGCCTCCAGTGACTACATGAATTGTATTCAACACTGAGTCATGGGCACAACCCGGCAAATTTCCGCGCATGATTTTCGGTCAAATACGGGGTGGCCTCAGCGACGTCATCTGTAGCTCGGCTCGGACTGCGTGTGACCTTCACTTTCTCCGGTAACGAAAAAAATTCTGCGGTCACAAAACACAACTAGAATCCCCTTCTACGAAAGAATACCAAACGCTGGTCTAGGGTGATTCATTGTTTATCTTCAACGTCCCTTTAAGCAAAGGGGACGGCCGTGCTACGGCAGTGTCTCCACCGTATACAATAACCTGTCCTCGAACATTTACTGCGAGAATGTCTCACATTCCTGCCCGCCAAAGAAAGGCAATCCAGACGATTACGAGGAGAGCTCCGCCATTCCGCCGCCGGCGCACCGCCCGTTCCCCCGCGGCTCTGTCGCGGGGTGTAAGCCTTCGCGCAACCCAGAATAGGAAGCGGCGAGATTCCAGCTGCGCGCGTACGCACTCTCTCGACGCAGTACGTATCGCCGGAAACGGCAGGCAGCAGCAACAGCGGCGGCACATGGTCCGCGACGCTCGCGCGATTCCTGCCTCGTCGCCCCGCCGCACTGAAGCGGGGGGAAGTCGCCTTCAGAATTAGCAACACTTGCCTTCCGAGAGACGGGGGACGGCGGGGAAGCCTAGCCGAGCATTAGCGCAGCCTGTTGACAAAGGACATTATGTATGATGTTCCTACTCAGACAACCGAATCGCCGACGGCTGCTTCCGCGTAGCTTCGTTGTAACGGTTTTTAGAGTGATCTATCCGTTTCAAACCGCTGCTGGAGCAGAGGAATTGAACCCGCGACCTCGTCGTGCTCGGGGGACACATGCGGCAGCCGAATGCAACCCGCATTCCCATACCCAAAGAAAGAACGAAAGAAAGAAAGCCACAAGCATAAGCCTCAAACCACGGCCGCTGCGCTTGCATCCAGCGGCCGTGCTCAAACAAACACGAAGCAGTGCCACTACCCCAGGGGTATAAGGCAAAGAAGACGTCGCCTGACGAGAGAGACAAGCCAGCGAGTCCGAGCGGAGGCAGAGACAGCAACAGCGCGGTGGTTGCTTGCTGCTTGCGTTTGTGAATGCGGGCCGGCAAGCGGCAAAGAAACCGCGCAGGCGCGGAAAAGCGCCGACAAACCACAACAAACAGCAAAGAAGCGAGACGGAGAGCGGCGAGCGAACGATTCAGGAGCAAAAACGGAGGGAGGACAGCGCCGCTGCAGAATAGCGGCGGCGGTAGCCTCGTGGACTCCCACCGATGGCTGAACCACGCGGACGGCTCGTTGCGGCTCTCTCTCTCTCTCTCTTTCTTTTTTTCGGACAAGCCAGCGAGAGAAACCTGACAGCCGGCGCGACGGTTCCGGCATCGGGGCACAAGGAATGAAAGCCGGCCCCACTTTCTTAACATGTTTCCTTCTCTTTAGAGGCACGCTAATGCGAGCAGTATAGGTAAATTAGCCCTTTACAATACCATCCCCAGTTTAACCAGGGATAGGGGACTCCATGAGTCAGAAAAGACGCGAAGACGAAAGTCGGGTGGCGAGGCCCATTTCGAGAGTTCCTGCACCAGCTACGCTCGCCGACGCGTCATGGATATTGAGGGAATATGCTCAGACCTAGGTGATTTCTCAACCTAAAAGAGGGACTTATACATTGTATCCTAAAAAAGCCAAGGACTGAACTTAGCAAGCTCCGATAACTTCTACGGATCCACAACTCCTGAAATACGAAAAAATATATCTCGAAATTTGTGACGCCACGCTGACGTATACGGTTCCGGCCCGCAGTTCAAGAAACGGAACCTTGACATAGATATCCTGTTTAGAATCTATCAACGACAAAAAAACAAAAAAAAAACACGAAAATATTTTTTAGAGAATACTTGATCAGTCTAAACCCATTAGTTGTTTCTCTTTTGTGTCTCTTAATCATAATACTAGAGTTCCCGAAAGAGACGCCAGGAGAACTAGATGTGACGGCACACCCCGTGCCGCCGCTATGCATCCCTGAACAAAATGAGACCTCGCGTTGACCAAGTGCGCAGGAATTCTAACCCAAAACACATTGGCCGTTTTCACAGCATGCGATAGCTCATCCTCATTATTTCCCCACGTGGTAAGAAGGCTGTTTCATCGAGCCAAAATGGCCCCTAAATGCGCAACCTAAACAACTTAGGAAAAACAGTTCGCCAGACGCATATGTTGTCGAAAGCAGTTGCGACACTTTACTGCAGGCGCTGCGTTCTACATTACATGCACGTATAGGTGCACAGGTCGATAACCGACATCAATGACCGGAGCCGCAAGACTTAAATTCCTACGACCTTCATTTGCGAATAGAGATGGAGGCACGTGACAAGCACGCGTCGAAGGACAAGTCCGTGTTTAAGAGCAACTAGCAGAAGTTGTCGCGCTCATTGCTGCCGCCCGGCCGTCAAGGCCCGACGAGCCTCGCGCCCGGCCTTCACCGCCGAGGCTGGTGGTCCGGTGGAGCAGGAACATATGTTGTTGAATTTACCCCGCCGCCGACGAGCTTGTCGCGCAGGCGTCACGAAGTGCTTGCTCACTGTGGCGAGATAAATATTGCTTTTGCAAAACAAAACCAACTCGGCACTACTCCCGAAGGCTTCTTTTACCTTTCTATTCACCTCTTCTCCCCCCCCCCCCTTTTTTTTTATCCTCCTAAAAGTGACATCGGATGTCACACTTGTGCTATGCTGGCTCCTTCGTAAGACAAAACAAAGAACGGTAGGGTAACAACAACAAAAAAAATGCGCAGTTCGCTAACCTCCGCTTTATGATCGCACCGCAGCAAAGCAAGAGAAGCCACTGGCACGTCTCATATTTGTTCCACTAGACAAACCGTTGCCTACAACGTTTCTCCATAACACAAATAGCGAAAGGACGGCAGTATCGTCACAATTTGGCACAGAGCGAGGGGAAATAAAGTTCGAACACTTCAGACGACGATTTCCACCAAGCCAACCGAACCTCCAAAACTCAAGAGAATCTTCTCACGACGAAACTACACTCCGAAACGCGCGCACATAAAAAAAAAATATAATAATAAATAGAAGGCAAATACACCGAGTATACACGGTGGAGAGAGTAAGAAAGTGGGCAGGGAAGCGACACGGGTGAACGTGAGAGAGGGGGAGGGAGAGCACGCGCGGACCTATCTCCGATCCATCAAGGAAAAACGGCGCGCGCGCGTGAAACCGCTCGCCAGAGAAATCTGCCGATTCTTTATTTCGTTACTCAGTCCTCTTTGCTTTTTTTTTTTTTTTCATCTTTCTTTGCTCTCTCTTTCTTTCTTTCCCGGCATCTCCTCCGCTCTTCTCGAAAGAGCACGACGCGCAGGGAGAAGACACCGAGCCCGAAAGGCAAACCGGTTCGCGAACGGTGTGAGGCCGATGCGACGCGAGCGCCTACCACGTCGAGAGAAACTCTCGGGCCATCACGCTGCGGAAAGCCCTCTCGCTGTGTACCGCCGGTGTAACCGCGCTCGCCGTGTCACCGTTCTCATGCGGCCAACGGAACCCGGTTATGTGCTACGGGAGGGAACCCGTAGCACGGACAACTTCCCCGTGCCAAAGACGCGACCTACGGTGTGTCTAAGAAAGCTCGCGAAAACAAAAAAAAAGAGAAAAAAAGAAAAGAAAGGTAAGAAACAAAGACGCAGCAGTGGTCCTCTCTGAAGAGCACGAAAAAAAAAAAAAGGGGGGGGGGGAGGGTAGAGAAGACGATTGGTGGTAGTTGTTTACTCACACCGGCAACCGCGGAATGTTGCGTGTCGTTGACGGCGCAGTGGGCCGTACAGCAGATTACCGTCGAGAGCTTTGCCTGCCGATTACTCTTGTGACCAGTAACCGTCCGCCGGCGAGTTACGCAAAGATTTGCGTTGGTAGCGGGATTATGTTACGTAGGCCGGCCTGTGATTGCGGCTTAATGCGAAAGAGGCTGGAGAAAGGTAACGCTGGTTGTTATCCACCTGTTTAAACTAGCGGTTAAAACACAGAAATTAATGCCCACCTTATAAGCCAGCTACTAGCGAAAAACACTAACGGCAACAAAAGTCGACGTCTTCGAAGTTCTCGAGCCTGGATCACTCGTTTTGCCAACGAAACGACCGTGTCGCCCGTCAATCGCGGCGATCACGTTAACAACGACAGCGCGGAGAAGGAGCAAGAAAATTACGCGAAAGGACAACGTAATGGACGACGCCAGGACGAGGCAGCTTCCGCGCCTTACTGACAAACGCCCTAGCTGGTCTTTCGCGCCCATCTTCGCAAAACGCTTGCCGCAGCCGCGGTACCCCGAATCTGCATCGCCATACGAACATGGTCACGCCGATTCGAAGAATATAAAAAAGTGAAAAATAAATGAAGCCGGCGAAAGAAAAAAAAAAAAAAAGAGGAGGGGGGGAGGCGCTGCCGTCGTCCTGAAGTCCCCCCTTTGTGTCGGCGACGGCGTTGCAGAGAACGTGGCTGGGCTGCGAGGCTGCTTCTTCCATCGCATTTTTTTTTTTTTTTTTTTTTTTTTTTCCCGCTCGTAACGACCGACCTTCCTTTCTCGCCAGTCGAGACCGTAATGACCGTATGGCCAGTACAAGCCAAGCCGCGCGAATATTACGCCACACAATCGCGGGGAAGAGAGCGCGAACGCGTATGCGCGGCCGAAAAGGCACAAACGGTGTGAGCATTGAGAAGGGAGGCAGGGAGAGACTCTCTCTGCGCAGACGAAAGGCAGCGATAGAGCCAAATGTGCGAATGGTGCGAAAACGAAAAGGGCCACTACACGCGGCCTATGCCTCGCTTTCTTTCTTTTCTTTTTTTTAAAGCGCGCTCCCTTTCCGAACACCAGCGGGGTTTCGTTCGTTGAGCTCTGTGAGATGCGTCTTCACCGTCTGCCGTCATATAGCGCGCTCTTGTTTTCCCGCAAAAATAATGTACAGCTCGCACGCACGCGCTGTTTTATGAGCGTGTAGCAACGAATGCTATATACGCTTCTCGACAGCGGTTTGAAAATTTACGGCCGCAGACTAGGGCGATAGCGCTTTCGCGGCGCTGTCGAAAACATTGGCCCGCAGTATCGACCCGCGCCTTAGAGGCTCTCCGCGGCATGGTTGCCGCTCCGCGACGTCTTGTTTTATCTTTTCACAGATTAGACAACGCGTGCGTCTTCGCGCGCACATAATATATCCAATCGCGAAAGCTAGCGTAAACCAATGGTGAGGAGATTTGCATTCTGGGATTGTTAGCACGTCATACTATAGAAGGTTCTGGCATATAGCGCACCGGACGCAGACAGGCTGTGTTTGTGAGTGCGTTTGCTCTTCTGCCCCGTGTCGGGTGCGCCATGCAAAAAGCCCAGCAATGATAACCATTAAGAGTGAGTGTCTCGTTTCAAAATGGACAGTGGCATAACGACATCACACCCAATTTGAATATGTAGTTTGTGTGTTTTTTTATTCACTAACGTAAGCTACAATGCTGACAACTTGTATAAATGATCGCACGCCGTTTCGAGGCGAAGATCGCTACCTTTACGATTACGCACCGTGTTTGAGCTCCGCCAGTCTTAGTGACATTTGCGTTCATTGTAGCTATCCTCGCACTGACGTCTGCAAACGCGAGGTTTTCGAAATACGTTGCATAAAATGTGGATGGGTGCCTGTGCATTCTTAGAAAATATGCTTAACTCTTGCCGCGGTATTTTCGCCGGCTTGCTATTCCACGGCGGCCGTCTCTAAGAAAGGCTTCCTGGAAAGCCTCAGACGCCGTTTCCCAATCGAACTAGCCCGATCGAGGTATATCTGCAACACCTTCAGAAACAGTAAGTTACGTGACACAGCGTATACGCCCAGCGGCTGCTGGCAAAGTCAGAGAGAGTGGGCGGAGGGAGCATGATAAAGGAAAATTTGCCATCGGCTTAATTGCGCCGCAATGCTGAATGAAATGACTCAGTTCCTGTACATGTAAACACTGTACTCGAGAAAAACACTCGTTGTGGCCTGAGTCCAACGCGGGGCCGCAACGTACAATACCTGTACTGAGTAATCGAACCTGGATGCTAACAAATTGTAACTCACGGACAACTTCATCTATCTTTCAATAATAATAATAATAATAATAATAATAATAATAATAATAATAATAATAATAATAATAATAATTTACTTGAATGGCTTTATAAGCCAGACTAGTTATACGGAAACTTCGCGAGTTGGAAGGAGCCTAAAAATAGAAAATCCGCTATGGCATGGTACCATTTCCCGGCAGAAAGCTGATAAAAGCTCTACCTGACCAGAGCGAAACGACGACCCGAGAAATTAGAACCGGTCCTGATATGCGCTGAAACTGTGTTAGTGCATACTTGTAGCGCAGGACGTTGAATACATCTTGAGCCTCGCAACTAATGTTCGCTGTTGCTGCTTTTTACTTTGGGATTATGAAACGACGACGTTGTGGGCCAACAATATTTCCCTACATCCGTTTCGATGGTTCCACATCGACGTTTGGTCGCTAGTAATGACGATGTAACCAACGTTACCTTGTTGCGAAATCGCCTTCAGGCATTGCGTGCACGCGGCCAGTAAACGAGCAAAATACAAAACACCGCAACGACAAGGAGACATACAGAACAAACTCTTCGTACTGCATTTGAGCGTCCTCTAAGCCGAGCACCTGAACATCGATTAGGTCTCGCAAACCTGCCCAAACGAGAGCTCTACGAGCTGCGCTGCTTGCAAGTGCACCGTACACCGCCCACACCGCGCACGCTCGGAAACGAAAATCTCAGCCCTGGTGGCACTAGGGAGGAGAACGAAGAGCAAACGGCAGCAAGCCCACCATCACAGGAACAGCCGAGCTTCACCCTCCCGAGATTGCCAGAAAGACGGGCGTTGGGAAGCTGGAAAAGGGCGGCGCGGAGAACGAGAAGAAAAATAAAAAAAAGAATAAAAAAAGAAGTTGCAGCATGAGAACCAAACTAAGGGAGACACCACCGCGGGCTAGGGGCAGCACCGGGAGCAGAAGCAGTGCGGCAGCGCCCAGAGCTGCGGGGAGAACGCGAACCCTATCGAACGCGGAAGGAGAGAGGGAGATGGAAAGAAGGCGAGGAGGACTAAAGGAGGGGGGCCAGTGCGCCCTCTCGTCGTCGTCGTCGAGCGCGCTGCCACAGGGCGGCGTGCACGAGGACGGCACCACGACGGCAGCCAGCGGCTGGGCGTGGCAGCCCAGGCAACAGCCGCCAGCACACGGTCATTGAGGGGGGGTTGAGGCCGCCGCTCGCCTAGCCTGACCCCGCTCCGTGGCGGCGGCGACGAACGCGGGAATGCTCCTCTGCTGCGAGCAGCGAACACTGAGCGAGGAAAGGTTGGCCTCCTACGCTGGCTGTCCGGTCACCGCTTGGGACGCGCTCGAGCGAGCTTGACACGGGGAGAATGTTTCTTCAAGGGGGGAGGGTAGGCAGCGGGGAGCCTACATTCGAGCCGCGGACGCCGCAACCGTCTCGCTTAAGGCATATAATCTTGAACTGTTCCGCGGCCAAATAATACATAGTAGTTGGAATAGGCTGTTTACTTAATGAGAAGGGAAAGAAATTACTGCTGACCGCACTGTAACTGTCTAGCGCATTATGCTGACACCTGTGCGGCGCTCAGCTCGAAAGGAGGAGGAAAAGAAGGAAGGAAAGGCAGGGGGGGTTGACCAGACGCACGTCCGGTTTGCTACCCTACACGAGGGGGGGGGGGGGAGAGAACAGCCATGAAAAGAGTTCGCTGATGATATTTAGAACGAAAACAGCTCAAACTAACGGGACAAGGAAGAGAGGCAGACATAAGTACCGACCCAATAAAACGATCCTAAACTTCGGTAAGTCAGACGAGAGCCGGCCAATCCAAGCATGGCCGATGGCCGCCCTGACAGCGCGCAAGAGCGGCGGCCAGGGGGAGAAGGGACAGCGGAGTAGAGAGGAGGGCGGGTGAGGGAAGGGAACACGAGGTGGACGTAGTGTTCAGCGTGGGGCGGCAGGGCGGGCGGGTGCAGGCGACTACAGACGACACCCCCGCCGCTTACGGCGCCCTCTCTCCAACAGCCCATTTCCGACCTGTCACGCTCGATTTCTGTTCGGGACGACGTATGCATACATTCGTCATGCGTCTGAAAGCCGAGATGACGGGCCCCGTCGTAAGCAGCTAAGAACCACGTCCCTTTACCTCTCTAGCCATAATGTATACCCCCCCTCGCTCCGACAAGGGCTCACACGCGAGTCTCGCGAATGTCTGCTGTACGGAGGAGGATAGAGAGCTCCCTAAATGCTAAACCCTAAAAGCGAGCAGACGCCATCCGCCCCTGCTTTCCAAACGGTTTGGTGTCCGGGTACGCGCATTGTTTGTTAACCGCATGACCCCTTGGGTAATACACCTATCCGTTACACCCTTCACCCAAGGAAACAACTATTTTAATTGAATTATGTACTTACATAATTCAATTATGTATTATGTATTCGGCCACCACTTACATTGGTGATACATGTATTGCCTCCTGCAAAGAGAGTTGCTTTTCATGTGTGCCCCTTTCGCTTGGCTCTGTGAACCAAGTCGTGAACCACCCGGCTATGATCTCGTGATTGAGACCGCACTATAGATAGATAAATAAAATTTTAGAAATCTCAATAACTGGGCACAAGTAAAGGTTGCGTCACGGTGCCCGAAATAGAGTTTATACGGCGTACCTGTACTTTACCACGTGCCGGTATGTGTTAACGTTCAATGATCGTAGAACTGAACCTGCAGCTATGTGATTGCTGAAAATAGATAAAGCGCCTTGTGTGTGTGTTGTTGTTGTTATTGCCGTTGTTGTTCAATCTAAAATGTGAAGATGAAGAACACAGGAGCCGTGTACTGAGGCAATGCAAGCGGTCGGGCAAATACGGAGAATGAGCAAGAACGGCAAGGAACTCTATTCTTGCGAGTGCGGAAGAAGTCAATTTCGAGAAATGAACACCGCAAGACAAAAGCGGACAAGGAACACATAAGACAAGACATGCGCCAAACTTCCTACTCACCAAATAGCTCAAAGCAAGATTACGCTTGAAGCGAAATCTTACACTACGCCTCCCATAACCTAGGCAGCAGACGCGAATCAGGAAGCGAACTAAAAGCTACTGAACTGACGTAAGCAATACCGAAAAGCCGAAGCACCGCAGCAATGCAAGCACGTGTCACTACATAGGAAATGACTTGCGACGATTCCAAGGGCCAACGATCGACCGCGCTCTCTCGAACAAGGAAGTGCGTTTAGTGAAAGGCGTAGTTCGATCCAGTCGACTAGCTGCTCGCGAATCCGTGAAAGCGGGCGATTAAAACAATGAACGGTTGATCCCAACCCTCCATTGATCTGACCTGGTTGATTCATTATATATATATATATATATATATATATATATATATATATAATGAATCAACGCATATATATGCGTGTAAACATCCACTTTATGCTTTAACACAAACAAAATGATAAGGGCGGTGAACTGAATGAAACAGGGTAATAGGTTGATGCGCTCTATAACGCAGGTGTGAGAATGATGGGGAAATATCTAAGATGTAAATTTGAGGTCAAAAGTTGCGTTCCCCAAGGCAATAGCTGAAGCGCACTATAGCTTTCGGCTGAGCAAATTCTATCAATAGGTCCACGTAATAATGAACCGCTGCGTCCCGCGTACGTTGGCAAACCGACACGACACGCCCAATAGACGGACTTCACGCATGGAGGTACAAAATTAGATCCAAATTACCCACGTGGAAGGCGGCGGCCGCCCCGCCGCCACGAACGGAGTAACCTCGTTATCGAAAGCACTCAAAGTGCCAAGGGCTTCATCGACGATAAAATGTATTTCCCGGCTTCATATATCACTCGAGCGGACACACACGTTCACGACTAAATAAAAGCCCGCGTACATCGCCCGCGTGACGAGACGATGGCGTCAAGCGCCCTAATAATACGCGGAAGGGGGGGAGACACAACCGGCTGCAACAGCTGCAGAAAAAATGCGCGGTTCGAAGAACTCGTTCACCGAGAGTGTCATACGGGCGTCGCGGATTGCGCTGTACGTTGCGAGTTTCTGCTATCTGGATGTCGACACCCGCAACGAGGAACTGCCCCGGCATATCTACGCGCACTACACAGGTCAGGTCTCGAGTTTCCTTATCTGCCTGTTCTGTACTCCCATGGTTGCGTACGTGCGGAGAGGAAAGAGCTTGGAACGGCCATCGATTCAATCGCGACTTGGCAACCCAAGGCGACTGCGATGCTCTTGTAATGCTTTTCAGTGAAGAAGATGAATCCCGGCACGGATGAGCGAGGAGGTGTGAAAACGATTCTTGGTCCGTCACCGTTTACGAAGAGTCGTATAAAGTGTATCCGTGGGTGTGTCGACCCTTTATTAAGGCACTGCTGCCTTTGTATACCACTTATACGCTCCTCTATAGATAAGCCTACCTTCCTTTTAAATGCTCTTCGTGTTCTCGTTCGACGCAACAATGCCAGACGACTACGCGTCTGCAAGCATATGCATTACGTCGAAGTGGTAACAGTAATACACATAAACATGTACTATAAGCGTATTTGATGTATTATCGATTGTTCCATAATATATGTTGCTTCTGCAATTAGACATTTTAAAGAGTAAAGAAAGAAAAACTCTAAGCGCTGTCATGAAACATCGGAACAATAGATTTTGAGCTACAACAGTAAAATCAAAAGTCCGTCCTTGGGATAAGAGACCGTGTAGGTGTGGTTGATTTTAACTTCAATCCACATGGATCCCAACAAAAGCCTTACAATCATTTTCTCTGTCATTATTGGTATGCGTGTGTGATATTTCGCGACCGCACACGCACAGTATCGACGAACTGAACAAGGAAACGCCTAATTCCTATCCCCGTCGCTTCGGGTCGAAAGAATGGAACGGCAAAGCGCCCTGGAGCAAATACTCCGCGCAATAAAATAAATGTTCAGCACGCACTACCCACAGAGGCACTTTGGTAATATACCTGGCGCTAGAGCAATAAAAAAAAATTAATAATAATAAAGCCCTGGAAACAGTGTGACAGACAAGCTAAATCACAGCGCGCGGCCTGCTGCTATGGGTGCACGACATTCCACTGCAGAAACGAGTGCGCAAAAAAAGAAAAAGAAAAAGCAGAGAACTACTACACCGCACAGCTGTAGTACAGCGCACAACCGCGTACAGCTTTGCCCCGTTATATTCCAAAGAGCCGGACGGACGGACGGCCGGCCGGCCCGCGAACGCGAGCTGCGACGTTGTTGCCGGGTGTCCGCGCGCAGGCTGCCTTTAATGGACCCTTGACCGAGCGAGGCCACGCGCGCCACGTAATAGCGACGCGAAGCCAAGTACGCGCACTGCTCGCACGCGCACAACGCGCACGGGCAGAACACTCACGCGCGGACGACCTCGAAAGGCGCCGCTCGAAACGCGATTCGCAGCAAAAAGGTCATCGATTGCCCGCCTCGCGCCGCCGCCTCCTCCTCTCGGGGAAGAAGACGTTCTCCTCCGCGCCCTTTACGTACACACGCGCGGTGTTCTCCTCCGCACGACGACAGCGGCGCGGTGATCAGCTGCTCCTTGCGTAACGCGCTCGTCGTTCGGAAGAAGGACGTCATAACCAGACGGCGTCCAGTCTCTATAGCGCACGATCCGAGCTCATATCGCTAGCGAAGTGAAAAGAACCCCCCGGCCTTTTGAAGAACGGGGCAGGAAGAAAAGCCGGCGCACGCTTTTCAAGGTCGATCGACAGTCCTTGACTGACTACTACTACTACTACTACACGTAGGAGAAATGAGGCATTACTATTACGCTACTCTGACGGTATAGCGCTTCGAGCGGTCATCAAACAGGCGTCCCGCCGTCCGGTGGGAGGTGAATGTCAGAATGGTTTCTTGTCACGATACACGGAGTTATTGACGTGGAGCTATCGTGAACAAAGTAGGCACACTTGCCAATGCGATGCTTCGGTTAAACCGGGCACGCACAGGTCCTGCTTCCGCTACTATACCAGTTTGAGCGAAATGAGGTCGCAGCAATGAGCGAGTCTAATGCGGAGCTTCGTAGAAATGCACCGTGCGACACACACACACGGTGCCGCAACCCAAACGCGTTCACGGCCGTCGCTGCGCGTTCGCACAACCAAAAATCTCTGCGCAAAACGTCGCGAAAAAAAAAAAAGAATAGCATTTGGAATGTAATCATCCGTGGGGGTTCCCACGGCTGCCACACTATGCTGAATACCACAGACTGTCACGTGAACGAAAAGAAACGAGAAAACAAAACGCGTTTACATTTTTTTTTCCTTCAGAATTTTACATCTCCGGGACAATCAAAACCAATGTCGTAGCACAATACTGAGGTAGTACCAAACGCTCGCTCCATTACCATATACGGGACTACAAACGCTTAGGCCACCAGCTTGGATATATCCGAAAGAAACGGCAGGAGGAAGGCGAGCACAAGCACAGACGGCCGAGTAACGACGACAACGAAGAAGAAAACGAGGGCAATGTCTTCTCCGTCTCGGCGAGAGATCGGTGCCGTTCGGGCGGAGAAGATGGGGGGCACCCAGAGAGGAGCGCGTGAGCGGTCTCATTATTGCAGCGTCCACCACACCGACCAGGTCGGCGAGGAAGAAGCAAACCAGAAGAAAGGCGGAGAGGCGGCGTGCTACACGTATATATAAGTACACTACGTGCACGGCTGGCCGCTAGCCGAGCGGAACCGCGCCGAACGACCTCAACGCTCGCGCCCATTCTCGCTATAGTCTCTTCGGCCGCTCATAGTGGGCAACGGATCGCGACTAACTGCGCGGGTCATGCTGCGATGGCATATACTGTCTGCGCATTCAACGAGACGCCACAAATGGATGTTCATTTTGCCAAGCCAGTGTTGTATCTGCTATACATATGCAAGGAATGGCGTCAGAGTAGTTCCGGTTTCGGTAACAGTACTACGCCCGCTCGTAAAAGGTTTCTGGTTGCCTTAATACTAATAGGGACCGATTAAAGTTTCTAGAAATTATCTGGCGCCAAACTTATCCACCTCTCTTCTGATCCTCCTCCTATAACAGAAGGCCCAACTAAGAAAGCTGCAGGACCTTCAAATTCCTAATCTTTTTTGTTTTTTTTCTTCCCCTTCCCGAGCAGCTGCTGATGCTAAAGGTCGACCTCCACTTCCGTGGTATTGCTGCCGACAACTCGGCGATCACGTGACGTACCGAGCCGCGATTTCTCAGAAACGAGCTTCGCATAAGCACCAAGGAGTGCCACGAGTGGTTCGAAGGAGATATATGGCGCGATGACAGCCGTACTACTCTCATAAACGACTCCGCAAAGCGAAAAAGTTCGCACCCGTAAAGCTAACAATCGTTTCAACGACCGCGACGGTGGGCATAGAGAGCCGCTTGTCATGCACCATTCTAAAGACTATACTTGCTCCCGCGTAACAAGCCGACAGCAGCATCGCCACGCTGAGCAAGTCAAGGAACAACGATGACGACAAGGCCGCAGCACAAGAAGCACGTGTGATCGATACTGTCGAAGACAAGTACTCGCTAAAAGTGAAGGCGAAGAAAAAAGGAACTACATGAAAGAGAGGCTGTAAAAACACACAGTCGCAGCAGTTACCCCTTGGACGGAGACGACGACATTTGTAAAACACTGCAAAGCTATACGTCGATAGCCCGCGTCATCGCGAACGGCAATTGCTCACTTGATGGAGAGGAAGGCGGAAAACAATGAAGGAAGGAGCACCCCGTCCGCGGGAGGGGGGGCCTCGCGTGATGCTCGCTTCTTCCAAAGCCTCCGCACGCACGCAGCCACGCGTCGCTCCGCGTGAGAGCAACACACAACGACACAGCCGCGAGAAGGAGCGACAGAAATTACGCTGGTCTGCCGAGGAAGAGGAACCAGAGGATGAGAGTACATATGACGGGACGGGAGAAAATGAAGCCCAAACAGCATCCATGAGCGCCGCCGCGCAGCAATACGCGAGCGCGCGAGAGAGCAACGGGTGATGGGGAGGCGGCGGGTGAAGAGCGATCGTTCGGCAAACAGGGGGCGGGCGAGCCTCCATCCGAAGACGTCGACACGGATCGCGCGGCCGGCAAACAAGCACGACCTCCTCCGACCGACGATGACGGCGAGGCGGAGACAACGGCGCAGCAAACGGCGCTTCTCTTCTACAGCGCGCACGAAGGGCCACAACAGCCCTCCATCATCGACCCTTAGCCGTAATCAAAGGCGACAGGTACAATGGGCGCCCCGCGATTTATGTGCGGTGGCTGGCCCGGCCCGGCCGGGGGAGCGTGTAGTGTACTGGCGACGAACGACAAGAGGAAGCGGTATAGGGGCGCGACGCGGTCGCGAACGGCCGCCGCTGCCACGTATAATACTGGCGGAAGTTTGAGAGAAACGGAACGCCCCAGTGTGTCCCGCTTGAATGCGAGAGCATAAATTACCCGACGAACGAAGGCGACAAAGCGGAGAGCACTGATCGCGAAGCGTGAAGCCTCGCTGTCGCCCGCGGATCTACGCTAGTTTGTAAGAACAAGCTCGAAAGAACGTAATCGAAGATGTTCTTACTGCTCAGCGTCAGCGTTATTATAGTAGCTTTCTCTTTAGCTCCCCGCGTGCTAGAGTAACTTGCGTCGTACACGTATTGATCAAACACTACACCTTTTCGTAAGTTCACACAGAGGACACAAGACCCTTTCTCACGGTTTTCCAGGGCCTCATCAAAGGTAGGGTGCAGTCGCTTGACGCTGTTCTCGGTTTCGCCAAAAGCACCCGCGAAAAGTATGTGCCACAACTATTCCGTGCCACGAATGGCCGGGTTTAGCGCTTATAACATTGACCACACGCAAACACGTGGCGAAAGGTGCGATATCAAAAATGTCGGACGACAGCGTCTGTCCACGAAACGAGGGACCTAAAAAAAGCGTCCCGGAAACTAGGTAATGAGGCGCGAGTCATGCCTCGCCGTAACCGTAATATGCATGCCACGTGGCGTCCGGACAGCGGGCCGCATCGTCGATTTATCCCTCCTCGTGAATCCTGCACAACAAGCAGGAGTCAGCGGAGCGAGAACGACTAGACAAGGAGCGCGCTAATGCGCTTATACGACGCCCCAGTCCTGCTCGCGGGCCCTCCTCCAACCTCCGGCGCAGCCGTAGCTTCTCAAAAACTCGCTGTCCGAGCCAACGCGTTCTGCGTACCGAACCACCGCGGCCGGAAATGGCAGCGTGCGAACGGGCAACAGGCACCATACAGCGCCAACAATCACGTGGCGCTGTGAGAGAGAAAGGGACGAAAACTAAAGAAAGAAAGGACGGCGCCAACGAGACGAAATGAAACACGTTCGCGTTTCCGCGAAGCACGGTGAAGCGTGACCGCATGACTATACGCACCGAAGCCGCTAAACAAAGGAAATAAAAAAAATACGAAACACGTAAGCAGCAATCGGCGTTGTAGTTTTCCTCGCTTAATTTCGCGTATACTACGCGTCGGACGCGGCCATTGCAGTGTTTCGCGGGAAACTACAATCAGCAAGCCCGTCACAAGTTTTCCCGCTCGGCCGGCCGCACGTCGCACGACCTACGAATGCAGTCAGCCCTCCCGCAGCCGCCAGCGTCACCGCCGTTGGCACGACGCCAGACGTCCTTGCGCCGGGTTGGCAGCAGCAGCAGCAGCGGCGGCGGTTAAACGCACGCGAGCACGGCGCCACGGCCGGCGCATCTATCGCACGCGGGAGGGCAACCCCCATCGAGAGCGCTGCAGCACGCCCGCGTCGCACGCAACAACGCATCCTCTCCGTGTCCAGTATCACCGAGAGAGAAGCACAGCAATGCTGTACGGCGCGCTGGATCTACGTTACGGAGGCTGCAAGAACTACGCAGTCCCACAACGTTTGAGTAGGTCCCTGTCTGTCGCGAGCGCGAGAGAGCGATTAACCAAAGCACCCCCCCCCCCCCCCCGCTCCCCTCCGCCGCAATCTCGGGCACATACACATTCGTCGCACTCACAAGGAAGAGAGAGAGATGAGAGAGACGTGCCAGAACGCGAGCGAGATCGAGCGCTCACGCAAGCAGCCTTCGCACGCTTCCTCCCACTAAGCTGTTTCTCGCGCGTAGCGTCTCTTTTCACACCTGTCACACGAGAGGCGCAGTTGCTGGCGGTAGCAGGGGAGGAAGCCCGCGAGACGTGAAATGCCGCGCAGGCAGCGGATAGCGCACGCCGACGAGGCAGGCCACTAATTGCGCGCAACTTCAGTGTCAACAGAGCGCCCCAAGATAAAAAAACAAACGCGCGCGCACGTACTACTCACACTGCCTAGGACGGGGTGTACGGTACGTACGGTACACGACGAGCTGAACGGAACACCATTATCGTTTCCATTAGTTGCTATACACGCCAAGCGGGGGTCAGGAAGGCACGCTCCCTGACTCTTCGTTTCGAGTGATTGCGAACAATCTATTAGGCAGATGATGCGGGGTGAATGATGGTCCGACGCACAATGCCGTATAACATTGCATTGAACTTACACAAACGGTTCTCTCCTTTCTTTTCATCCCTTGAACCCCTTCCCCGTGTAGGGTAGCAAACCGGGACGTGCGTCTGGTTAACCTCCCTGCCTTTCCTTTCTTCTTTCTCCTCCTCTTTCTACACAAACGGTTACTCTGCGAACGTACAAAGCTGTTATCCACGGCGTCGCAGCCTGAAGTCGAAATTGTCTAGGAGGAGGTGTAAATGCTCCGTCAGTAAATAAGTACACAGACTGGCAAAACAGAGAGAGAGAGAGATGTAGCGGGAATAGCTAGTATATGTTGTAGAATTCGCCACAGTGTCTTATAGTGTCGAAATAAAACAGTCAGCATCGATGCGGTAGTAAACACAATAAAGGTTAAACGTTGCGGAAACAGCGCTTGCCTGGCGGTAAAATGAAATGGTCGGTGGGAAAATTACGTCCGCTTGAAGCACAGCATGAGCAAAAACATGAGCATTACAGTTTACGACTACCAATAAGGGTTGCACCGCTTTCTATATGGTGTATTGCGCACAACCACATAAACAAAAAAAAAGGGGGGGGGAGAGAAAAGAAAGACAGAAAGAACGATGAAAAACTCTAGAACTAACCCGGCTTGGCGATTAGGCGACTTTCCAGAAAGGTTTCAACTTGATTTTTTTTTTTTTTTCTAACCTAGGAAGCACCCCTACTTCGTCGTGAAAAAGAGGCAACTGCAAGAGGCGGGGAGGAGTGGCACGAGGCAGCCCCTTCAAACACACACACGAACGCCGCAACCTCTTCGCCCACCTGCAACGCCAGAAGTCTGCCGGGGCAACTCCTATTTCGTCACCGGACTTCTCGCACCTCACATTTCAGTAATTTCACTGACAAACAGTGGACCTCTATAATAACAGCAGGTTGTGAAAACGCTTATTGAAAGCTATACAGCCTACAGCCCTGCATCATTCAGACTGGGTGGGAGATTGCAGAGGGGGGCTAATTGTCCTCTGTGCGCGCGCACGGCGTTCTAAAAGCACTTCGTCGTGCCTTGAGCGCCGTTCGTTTCACGTTCAGCGTGGATTAACCGGCCCGCTTCCAGCCCTTCTTGCAGCGGTTCTGTAATCGGTTCCGGTAAAGTAAAAGCGAGCGATCATCGATGAAAGTGCGACACGCGCTGTGTAGGAAAGCACCCGAGAAAACCAAGTCCTTGCGACACACCGAGAAGAGAGGGAGGAAAGTACTGGACGCGCTCGGCCCAGAGGCGGCGGCGGCGTGCCGACGCAAAGAGTAGCCAGCCCGACCGATATAAAGAAACCGCCCAGCCGGGGCCGCCCGACCCCGCCGCCAAGCGCTTTATCGCTCCCCAAACACGCCATGCAGGCTGCATGCCTGCCGATGCAATGATCGCGCCCAGGCCGTAGAGATAGGCTGATCGCGTCCGCTTCCTTCCCGACATCCCACTTCTCGTATACACAAGAAATTCGCCGGTGGCCCCCGGGGCACCGGCGGCGTTTCTCTTTGCCTTACTCTATCCGATGATGGCGGCGGTGATTACGGCGCCCTTGTGGACGGGTTGCTTCGCGTTCTCTCGTTCACTCGGTGGCTGGACGCTTTCCCCTCTGCTGCTTATACGCCGTTCCGTACGTCAACTAGACGAGCCGTCCACGCCTTACCTGTATTTATGAGCGACGCACAAACGCACTGGCTCAAGAGTGTCAATGGACTCCCTCTGCAGGGACATGCCTTTTTAAGTCTCCACGTGGTCCCGCATGGCCTCCTCCCTTTAGGGCAGAGTGCGCACTCTTGCCGTTAGGCTTCTTGTGAAATAAATTTCGCTCCCTCTGTGCGCGCGAGTGTCCATCTCTCTGCGTCTAAAAACATAAAATACGCTGCCACGGCGCCGTGCAGTGGTACGAGCGGCGAAGGACCCGTTTCTACGAGTTTTGACACTGGTGATTGGTGACAGAGAAAGCATTGCAAATAATCTATCTTGCAGTGAATTCATTGACATACAACGTAAGCCGATAACTAGCTACAAGCTCTAGCTGCCTGATGACTACTAGGACCCAAGTCTCTATTAATCCAAGAAAGCAGTCTGATCTGCATGCAGTCGCTTTATGGGTGAATTAAGTGGGCTTTTTTGGAGACAGAAATTACACATAACGATCGTACGCAACTACGGGAGTCGTCGAACACACAACAAAAAGCTCGTCCACACAGCCGCGTTGAGACGTTACCCGAGCGGAAGGCCGCGCACAGATCCCAACCGAAGGGGAAAAAAAAAAAAAAAAACAAGTTGTTCATCCACACTGAACGTGTGAACCGCGCAACGAGCCGACAGCAAGGGGACGAACACTGGGAGACAGGAAAAAAGACCCAGAACGGAACCACCCTTGACCTCACAGGCACGCGTGCACGCCGGCGACGACGACGACGACGAAAACGCAAACAGAGAACCGCAACACGTGCGGCCTACAGCGCCCTTGGAGAATCCCCGGCCGAAGAGCAAAACGGCGTGAGGAGCGCAATTTGCAGAGTAAATACCGAGCGAGGGAAGAGGCTCGCTGATTTCGCGGCGCCGGCTGGCGAGCGTCCGTGCCAGCTGCGGCTCGTTTCATGCGCGGCGCGCCGCCGACGGAGGGATTCCCTGCGGACCACCCCGACTTGGCCCGAACGCAGAAAGAAGGCACTTCCGTGGCTACAAGAAGTCACGCGGTCGGCTAATATGTCGACCACTTAAAGAACGCCGGCGGCGGGAGGCGATGGGTTCTCACTTTCTTTTGTTCGCACCTGTACACACGCCCTGGTGCGCGGTGTGAGCGAAGTGTAAATGTGCTTCCCGTTAAACTCAAGAGTCAAATTTGCTGCTTTCGAAACGCATAACGAAGAACTGAGATTGCGCGCAAGGCTGAAAGGCATCGCGGCTTCCCGGGAATGCGAGCTTATTAAAGTTTACGATTGCGCCATACTACGATGTGAGGCGTTGTGAAAACAGGCATGTAAAACTTGGTGATCGATTGCACTTTCACTCTCATCTTATTTCGGCTCGTGCTTTGTGTTGTCGATATTTTTGCTTTTATCTGCCACGTTTTATCTAATGACCCACAGGAACGGCGTACTTGAGCTGCAGGAAATTGTAAATTATGTATATTAAAATAGTACACACAATCCCTGCGCAAGCCCTAAATTGGGACTTATAACTACAGAATTACGAAGTAGAAGCAGCGATTTGTACAAACGCTCCTCTAAAAGTACGCGACTGAGATGTACCCGGTGTTGCTGGAACATACATTTGGCTCTTGGAACAAGAACCAAATCATCCTACTATGTCTCGCTGTCACGAAAAAAAAAAAGAAATCATATAAAATAGGAACAAATACAAAGGCGCGTACATTCGTTGTCGAGTTAGCAGTTTAACCAAATGACACACTCGGGAAAGGAACCAGAATAGTGCAGTGGGGCGGTCCGCTGTCGTCAAACAGCAACAGCGCCGGCCATACAACAGAGCGGCATCGCCAAAGAGGCGAAAGGCAGAACCGACCGAGGAAGTAGGTCAGATGATCCACGCGGCTGTAAAAGCAAGGAGGGCCGCGGAAAGGGACGTGCAAACAGCGACCTCGATGCGTCGACGGTTGCTCGGTCCCACATCCAAACCCGCCTTTCGGGGCACCGATGAGAAAAATAAGAGAGAAAAAGAAATGCAAGAGAAAAAAAGAACCGATTGAAAGGGGCAAGCTGGAAGAACCAGACGCACACAGAACAAAGTACTCGGGGGAGAGCGTAAGAACTTGGTATAGAGCGCAGTTTGACAATAACAGAGGGGGCGAAGAAGAAAAAAAAAAAGGTGGGGGGTCATTCATGCCTGCAACGTCCAACCGAAGAATAAACGTATTCCGGGCTCGGGCGCCGTTATAAATCACGCCACCGAATCCTCGAAACTCATGGGCGCCCTGACGTCAAGGGTCGCGTTATCTCGGAGCCTGCGCGGACGGATGACCCGATAGGCCCATTTCGACAAAAGCTCGCGAAGCAACAAACGCACCAAGCGGGCAAACACGGCTTGGTGGATCGGTTTTGAGTGGGGCAGTTGCTGGCGCCGGCTTACCCAAGTCGCTGTTATTATCATTACATTTTTTTTTTCCACAAAGCCGATTTCTTTTCTTATCATGTCTTCTTCGTTGAAAATGCGTAACGAAACAAGAACACCCACTACACACCCCCGATTCGTACGACCATCTCATTCAGTCTCGTTTGGCCCGTTTTTGAAGTGCACCGCTCAAAATTACAGCCGACGCCTCAAGCCTCGAAGTCACTGGACCACTTATCGAGAAGTCTTGCCACACCCGGGGCTGCACGCGCTAACGCTTCCGAGAGAGAGAGAGAGAAAGTAGTGTCTCTGCCAATCTGCCGACTTCACGAGCATCTCGGTGCTGACACATTTAAATCACTAACGTTGCGGAAGCGCTGGAACACTTGCTACACTGAAGACGAAAATAGTCTGACAAGAAAGTTGGGGCGCAACTGGCGACAGAACTTACGAACATTTCCAATGCCAATCAAACCGCCAAAACGCGTAACGTGTTCATATAACCCTCATTCCGGGACAAACTTAAAGAAAGAAGAGAGAGAAATAGAGAAAACGTCATTACCGGCAATCGTTCCCTGTGATGGCTCGAAAAAATAGCCACGACGGTAGTGGAAAGTGAAATCACTTATATGTACAAACGCCGGTGCTAACAAACTCTCAAAAGCTTCGCAAAACAATTTTCTAAATTTATAGACACTCTTGCACGCTGACTATAAACGTCCTACGCGGCAGAATCCTATTGCTGGGTGGTCTGAAGTACGGCGCCCAAAGCCCACCTGTTATTACAATAAAAATAGGAGACCGTAAGTAAAAGCCACACACACGGATATGAAAGATAATATTCAGGAACATCTCACCCATGCAAAAAAAGTCACTCCGTTACGAAAAATACCGGCTGAAACCACTCCGGGTTCTATTGATTCGGGGTGCATGCCGGAGCAGAAAGAGGGCGAGAGAAGAAACGATTCTGGGCAGTCGGCCAAATCGATAGAATCGTCCAAGCGGGTGGCAACAAACTCGTCTCCATCAAGTATTTCACCGAGGGCACTGTTCTGTCTGCTGTCCCCCAAAGGACGGCTATAGCGAGATGAAATCGACGCGCGGTTCCTTGACAGGGGCGGCGCGCAAACTCATCGATCGCGTCGGTACCAACGCCCGGTATGCCTCCATTTTCCTCAAGTTCGAAAAAAAAAAAAAAAAACAAGTATACTGCACGGCGAATGAACGCGCGTGCTAGCGCAACGGCGACGGGTGATGTCGCAACAGCCGCAGTTTCTCGCTAACTCGGAGGAGCGCGTAGGCGGCATCCGGAGAAACTGCCGCTCCTCCGTCGCGGGAAAACGATGTCGTCGGCCGGGCAAGCGGATTGCGAACGAGTGACTGACAAAGGTGCTGATGGGCTGCTTTGCCTCAGAACGCCAGGAATCTACACTCCGTTTTACATTTATCGTGCGACGCTGTGCAAGCTGCACGCAAGAAGTTCGGTAATCAAAATGTATAACTCCGCGCGTTTCATGGCCAGCGCGAGCCTGCGCGTGAGGCTGCCGAGACGGGCTGAAAGAGAAAAAAAAAAAAAAAAAAACGCGAAGAAAGATGATCTAAAACGGCGTTTTAAGAGCCGCATAACACAGCTCGTTTATTTTGAAGGTTTAAAACAAATTTATTAATTACTGAGCATAGATGAAGAACAATTCCACATAATTGCTGGTAAAAACACCAAACTATTTCTTGGTTCGAAATCAGCTACCGTGAGAAGTGTTGCTAGCCTCCACAGTTTCGAACGCAATTTATGAAAGTATCGTTAGTAATATATATATATATATATATATATATATATATATATATATTATCGGCGTCGAAGAGATGTTACAAACGGGTGAGAATGAGCACCACGCTAGAAGAATGCAACACGGGCGGCAGAGTACCACCGATAAGATGGTACGATTCATCGCTCAGCTTTTGTTGACCCTGTCCACACATATGAAACGCAAAATGGCACTTAAGGATAAGAGATCTTCCAGGCTAAGGAGAAGATAAGCGCTTCTCTTGGGAGTCCACGTCTTTATGACATGAAACAAATATATCCCATCCGTGTGCGAAGGCATCATCAAAATCGGATTACCAACTGCCTCTTTACTCGGCACAAAAAAAAAAAGAAAGACTACAGTGGCTCTGTGACAATCTTTACTCAATTGCAGCGAGCGGGTGTTACAAGTTCGGAACCCTTCAATAAGTTCATAGGCTCCCACGTGATCCAGACAAAAACTTCGCGGCACTCACGCTATACCTCCAATGTCAACTAAGGAGAGCTCCTGGACAATGCAAAAGTTAAAATGATCGTTTCACGCACCTGCGCACTACAGAAGAAGACACGCTCTGCCGTATGACCAGTGTAAATAGAACTTCAAATGCTGACGCTGCTCAAAATCTGCACAGCTAAGCACACACGGCAGTGACGATGCACACGAAGCCGAACAGAAGCAAAAGCGAACTGCTCCGGGAAGCACTGAGCGCTAACAACGGCCGCGCGAGACGATCGATAACCGCCGCGCGAGCAGGTGCTCATATTTGCACAAGTAACTAAATATTCAATCTATATCGCTTTCTCAACGACCCTTTAAAGCGGCACACACAGCTGCAAGTGTCAAATAGTGGGTACGAGTGTGAAGGCCGAGTCGATGCCCCCGAGTGTAAGCAGACGTCAATGTGAACGCCAACGAGTGCTCCTGAGCGTGTGTTTGTGGCTCTCTAGTTTGTATTACAGCAGCCGCCGGTCGGTAATACGATTCCACAGCCATGGGGCCGGTGCGTGTGAGCATATGCGAATGGATATCCGGTCAGTGGACGCCGTTGTGAATAAAACGTTGGCGACCGCGCGTATCGCGTAATTTCATCGCGGCACTGACACTCATCTCTGCAACGGTTTCATACTATGTTACATTACTTCGACACGCACAAATAAATAACAAGCAATGAAAAAAAAAATGCAGTTGCGATTCGCCTACGTGTAACATGAAAGGAAGCGCAGGGGTCTCCAACAACCTCGATTGAGGGACGCACTGCGCGCGATCTCCATCACACACACACACACACACACACACACACACACACACACACACACACACACACACACACACACACACACACACACACACACACATGCCAGGCGAAGCGGCTATCCGTCCAAGGCTCTAAGCAAGGAAAAGAAAGCGGAAAATGCGAGAGGCGCTATACAAGAGTCCAAGCGCTATCCGCTGTCGTCCACCCGTACAAGTGGAGAGGCCTCTACAGTACAAGTGCCAAACAGGGCAACCGGTCCACCACTGGCAATCACGGGGAAAGAGCGAAGGCAACGCGGGCGCCCTTTCCTCCTCAACACCCGCACAGCGCGGCCCTCCCCACTGCCTCCTCTTCGCGCCCCAACGGGCCGCCGTCACCTGCTTCCATCATCCGGGGGCGGCATCACTGTCACCCCGTTTCGAAGCGGGCGCTTGACGGATTGCGCACTCTTTTTTTTTTTTTTTTTTTTTGCTTCCCCCCCATACTACTCCTGTCTGCGCCCGCCTATATAGTCTGGCACACAGGTCTGTAGACCCCGTTCTATCGTCCACATCGAAATAGAGGACAGGATGGGGGGTGACTAGCGTAACGCCGCACCGAGTCCGAGCGTCATGATGACGGGGGAAGCTTCGAGAGGAACGGTCCACACGCAGTGTCGTCACTCGGTGGAGTGCCAGAACACGGCTTCGTCACTGTACGCGCAACTTTCCCGCATCTACGACATAACGAAGAAATGACGTCTCTTTTCTGTTCCCCCGTCGCCAGCCGTATGCTGCAATCTCAACCTATTGCCCGTATCATTTACTTTTGCATAGGCGGAGAAGTAATTCGAGAAGCTGAATAACGGCGCGCATCATGGGATCATTTTTTGCTGGAGTTAACATACGTATACATACTGAACACCAAGCGCTAGTGTATACTACATAGCCACTTAGAATGAAGTCTACGCGAAGAAACTGTCCTTCACGGTTCCGGCACGAGCAACCTGCTTAGTGCATTGCCGCAGTTCCGACTTCTAAGGGCAAACATGGGTGCAATTAAAGGCAAGTGATACTGGGCTGCAATTATTTATTGGCCAGTGCACTTTTCCATAGCATTTGACCTCATCGACTCGCACTCGCAGAGCCCCTCTGCGAACTTGGTCACACACGAACGCAGTCACAGCTCCATTGCTACCATAGCAGGACCTTATTCGGCTATCGTTAAAGCACTAGGACACACAAACGTATCTCGCACTCCAGCCGTTATCGCGCTTTTGCTGCGGTTGCGTTCCGTATCGCTTCTTTTGGCGCACGCAGGGAGCGACGTGACGAAGGACGACGCGATGGGAGAAGGAAAGCGACGACCTCGCCGGCCTTTGCAGGAAGGGCAAGACGTCACCCGGCGTTGTTCAACAGCAGGGAACCGTGGCGCCGGCGAGATTGACGAATGCGGAAACAGAAGGAAGGAAAGAAGGGCAAGAGCGATGAGAGAAATCAGATGATCGCTAAGTACCGTCAGCCGATTTCGTCGATGCGATAGCGAGTAACGATGCCATTCATTGATGAAGGGCGGAACGCCAGTGATAACGGTTCGCAATAGATGAGGAGTAAATGCGCGTTTACACGAACGAGGAGACGAGCAAATCCACGACGGCTGCGGTTTGCAGACGTTCGCTACAATTTAGCGCGCGCTCCAGCTCCCTGAGGATCCGTAAGTGCGGAAATTCGACAGTTCAGGCACTCGGAATCGGAATTATCGAGGCAACGCGGATTCTACCAGAGGTGCGTTGACGCGGAGAATAGCAGTGGTGTGAATGCTAAACGTGAACGCTCCCTCGACGTGCCGAAGCCGCAACAAACAGGGCGTTACAATTTGCCTTTGCCAACGCCGAGATTCGGCTACCCCGACTTCTGCAGAAATAAAGCAGAAAGAAGCCTTGAGGCCCTGCGCGTTGCTCAGCATTGAGCCAAATGCGGATCGCAACAACCCAATTACCGCCCACCAAATGGGTGCCGAAGAAGTGATCTGCAGCTTACCAGACGCAATGAACTAGAAGATAATATCAGAAAGAGAGTAACCCCCTTACCTATTCCACACAAACACACACACCTTAGTTGAAGTGCGACAACGCATCATCTAACTCGCAGTTTTGGGTTGAATAACCCAGCCCCACGCCTGAAAGCATCGTCAGGTAGAGATAACGACGGCTTGTTGGTTAGTTGAGGCGAAAAATAAAATGGAGGTAGGAGAATCCATTAAGGCAGCGACCATGCAGCTCGCCATTTTCGAATAGCCTACGGAGGGGCACACGTTCGCGAAAACCCTGCGGGAACCGAAGGCCAAGTCGCGATCACAGCGCAGCAAAGCGCCGTTCGGAAGGCAAACCACGCTGCATGCAACCGGCCGCCGCCAAAACGGTCGTCGCTCGCCGTCGCAGGAAGTAGTAAAGGGGTAGGGAGGGAGGGAGGGAGCGGGGGGGGGGGGGGGGGGTGAAGGTGTAAGCTGCGAAGGCTGCGACGATGACGCCGCCGCCGAGACGGCGTGCGTTCGTGTCGTCATCGGCGCTTTGTAGTTGCGACATCCGGCCGGGTGAGAAAGAAGAGAGGAGCGCCCAAACCCGCCTGGCCGTTCGCCGACGGCGGCCATGGCTGCGCGCAGGCAGGCGAACGCCAGTGGGTGCGCGCGCGCGAACACAGACTTTATGCCGACACGAACGCAAGCAAGCGCAGGGACGCCAGTTCAATCCTCCCGCCGGTTGTTTACAAAACGGCTCCTCGCCCCAACTTCTCTCTCCCTCTGTCTCCCGTTTTCGCCCCTGCTGCCGCCTTGCACACACATACACGCTCGCCTCCTACGCAAAGTGGCAGTGCCACTGTCGCGCTTTCATTTTCTCGCGCTTCGTCCTTCTCGACACGAAGAAACATGAATCCAAAGAGGCGAGGCCGAGGGAAAAAAAAAAAAAAGCCTACGAGGCAAGCAGCAGCGACAAGTTTCCCGCGCGCTAAATGACAGGGCGACCTTCTCTAAATGTCGGCGCGCTCTTTTCAACCTGCGTCTACACCTTATTCTATCATATCTATTCGTATACATACTCTAATGCCCGCTAGGGCATTAGAGTATGGGGGCATAGACAATTAACGCATGTGCGCTGTACAATAAATCAATAAATATAGAATCAGAGCACATAATAAACTTGGGGAAAGTTCAGAAGGCAGGATATACCGATTTAATAGGTGAACAAGAGCTACATGGAATGTGGAGTGTCACAGCAGCAGTGAGGTCTCACGCAACAACACATACGACGTCGACACAACGTCGCTGGATTTTGAACGCTATCCATCGCCGAATCTGTCGAAGGTCGCAAGTGTCATTCTGGTTACGTGTACAGAACATCTCTGCACTGCGACAATATGTGTCCGAGTGCAATAAGTTAAACCACTCGAAGCGGATTTTTTTTTTTTTTCGTTCGTTAGCAGGCTTAATGGCGGCCAAATCTAACCGATGGTCGTCCTAACGTGGCAGTTAACCACAGTGAAGTAGCAGTTAACCTACCAATCTCACGCGTGTACGTTAATCCAGTTAATTCCTGACGAATGTGTATAGTGGCTTCTCTTATCTTTATTTTCTTTTAATTTCGCACAATAATGGCGTACTGTACAAACGACCTTAGGAAAGACTCTGTAGGGATCCCTAATTGCAACTGCACCTTTACTATGCAAATTAAGCAAGTTCCCCAATGAAAAACTCAAGGGAAAATGTGAACGGCTACACTAAATGTCTCTAAGCGAAGTTCTACAGCCTTGAGAAAAAGACGCGATTAGAGCATTGAACTTCGCTATGAATGCGCGCCATTGTATGCAAGTTCCAAGGCTATGTGTCATTTCCCCCTTCTTTGCCGGACCGAGAGCGCAAACGCGTGCACGTAGAAGAAATATAAAACAGTGACGGGAAGGACAACGAGCTCTGCTGGGAACAAGTGTTTTCCTCATCCCAAATTTTTGTTTATCGCTGTCTTTAGCACCTCATATTTTTTTTTAATCTTTCCGCGCACAGACAGACACACTTGCGACACCTCAATAAGAGACAAGTTCACCGTTCGACGCGCGCACAGACAAAACACACGGCCAGCACGTCGCACTCCCTCATAGAGAGAGATGTCGTAACAGCACCTGCGCGCACGTCACCCGTCAGTCTTACAACGCGACTGCTCCGACGTGCAAAGTGCCTGCAACACTTTGCACCGCTTCGGGCTGGGTACGGTATCCTGCACTTACGTGATGCGATGCAACGTAGCTGCCTGGCAGCATATAGACTACAAACGCAAGCATGGAGAGCGTAGGTTTAAACATTCAGTGCTGAGGAGTAACTGGCGAGCCAAGAGCAACAGTGGGCAAAGTTGCGTTTGGGAAACAACCCTGTAGGGGCCGCCAACTGTAGACAGCACAGCATTCTGTGTTCTCCCCAATCCACTCTTAGAAACAGTGAGTTTAGCTATCGGCACCAGTTTACCAGTGAACGGGCAGTTACAGTCGCAGATACGTTAGTATTAATCAAACAACTATCCGGTTGTGTAAACCCCCCGTTGGGATGGCCTACTTGCCACTAACACAGAGCTGCGCCAACGTGTTGTGCGGCCCGATATAAATCGATTTTGTGCGCTGAAAGATATCTTCACATGCGACAACTCCGTAATGCAACGTAATTGGCAACTTCACCAACCACTCTCCTCACCCAGGTGAAGCTGAAGTCCCTCTTTTATTAATGCATCTCTTCTTCCTCTTTCTCGCTCATCCCAGCCGACGTTGGCTTCCCGAAAACGAGCTTTTTGGCTCAAATGAGAGCACTCTGCTATCGAAAGCACTCACAATAATCGAAACGACGCTATGGGCGATCGTTCCCGTTTGACCTGAAGAAGGCCTTTGCAACAAAAGGCACCACACCATCACCGCGCCAGGTGGTACATTATTCGTTGCATGGTCGCGCAATTTGGAAGTCTTGTAGCTGTGTCCCGAAATCGGTGTCGAACGCAGACGCCTACAGATGACGGAGTAGCGGGAGAAGAGATTGAGGCTGGACTCGGCCACTAGCAGCCGTCCTGCAGGCACAAAGTGAGGCGCCCGCCAAACAAGACGACTCCCCTCCGCAGTCCCTTAAGTTGCCGCTTCTCGTTCGAGTGCACGCAGAGTGAACGACGACCACGATGACGACGGCGAGGACGCGCCTTATCTTTCTGCGAGCCTTGCGGTACTCACGGTCAGAGAAGGGGAAGAAGTGGCCGATAACGGGGGCGAACGGCCACACGGCTTGCCTTATCCCCCCTTCCTCCTCCCGCACTGTGAACGGGGACGCCCGCGTCGGGAACGACACACGAGACGAGCCTACACGCGTAATGGCCTGCAGCGAGCTCGACGACGGCTCAATCGACGACGGTGTTGGCGGCAGCAATAGGAAACCCGACGCGGCGTCGTCACAAGGCCGCCCCTGCCGGCGCACGGCATCAATGCGAGCCTTTGACGGAGTGCCACTGCGCCGCTGGTGGTGTGAAAGCGGGGCGCTCTTGGCTCTGAGACGTCGCGGCTGAGGTCACGGAGAGGCAGCCATAGCTATCCCACCAGAGGAGGGAGGGCCTTGGGAAAGCACCGCCTCTTACACGATTTGCATCGCCTGCAACGCGTTCCCATCTTATCCTAACGCAACGATTATACGGCGAGTGCTCAAGCGACGGACTGGCGCCGACTCCAAACAAACACTTATCCTAATCTACACAAGCTAAGACAAATACATGGCGAAGCGTACGCAGACTAATGTCCGTGGTGTGGCGAAAAGCCTACATTGGCACACATCACACTCATGTGCGCCAGAAGACCTCCACAAGCGAACCCCCCCAAACACACACAAATTTACTAAAAATTTTAACACTTTCTAAGGCAGTGGGAGGCATGGCTTGCGGACGAGGAACAGGACAGTCAGCTGGCTCTCCTGGACCAAGCCCAGCGAGCCGCTCAAGCCAGTGGGGCCCTGGACTAGGGGCTCCACCCACATTTTCCTTCTTTTTTTGCCTTTTCCCAATAAAGTTTACTACTACTACTACTACGGCGAGTGCTTGAGTCCGGATAAAACTGCTTATCGCAAAGGAGGAGACACGAAACAGGCCCGTGAGAGCTGAGCTATGCAGCGTATTCGTTAGTAACTTGTCCCCGATTAAAAAAGTGGATGCCGTGTAGACTATAAAATACATCGATAAATAAAACCGCTTCACATCACGCTTTATTGGATGGCAAACACCTCGCGTTATACGAAAATGCCTTGAAATTACTTCGAGATCACAGCTGCCTTACGGGAACTGAACTGAAATGAAATTTAAGCTTCTGCCTATGTACAACGCCAAAGACAGTGACGTCGTTTGACTTTGGCATGAAAGAGCTTATAGGAACATGTGTAGGGTGCATTAATTTATAGCCCGCACAGCCAAGCCCGCACAGTTGACTTATAGCCCACACAGCACCCCATGCAAAGAAATTCACAGTTACGGAACCCGATGTTCGAGTCTCGTCAACTTCTACCTAAGTCGCGCAACAAGCCTCGCATAATGTACAGTATCAGCCTGTCGAAGCTGGAGCTCTTAAAGGCGGCGTCACTTTGTACTAGTTGTTACCGGCTCTGGCCACGCGCGAGATTGAGAGAACGCGCTTCAGCGAGAGATTCTGCGACAACATGCCAAGATCCCTGCCGCCGCTTCGGAGGAACAAAAATAGAGTGGCGCGACTCTAAAAGAAAAAAAAAATAGGAAAGAAAGAAAAGAACCGGATAGAGAGAAAGACGAAATGCGCAACCCCGTACACGCTAAAAACAAGACTGCATGCGCGGGCGCGTCTGTTTACACAAATTGCTCTTGAGTGCACCGGAATAATTCATGCGCCTGAAAGACGCATCGCTTCAGGCAAGACTCCACAAGATCAAGACGATTCGCGCAATCAGTGTTCCAGAAACATTGCCGTGACAACGACGTAGACAACGAAAGAACAAAGGCGCACACACACGGTGACGGCAACAACGCGTGTTGTAACGGTACAGCCATAATAAATTAACACATGCAACCCCTACATCAAATAACAATGGGCGATAACATGGGAACGTACAGGCTTTATGATTTCTAAGATCGTGTGTGTGCTTCTTCAATGGGGAAGGCTTGGCTTCTGAACAAAGAGAGGAGCCCGAGAAGAACCGTGCGTCAAGTGCTATTTTTAACACTGCGATTGGGCATCACTGCTCATTCCAAGTTTAAGGCGTAGTTGTGTGCCCGGAGAACATCAACTAACTGAAACATCTTCGCTAGCTGATGCAACACTAAACGCCCAAACGCGAAGGGTGGTCCATTACTTTTGCAAGAGAAGGTACAGTTTCCCTCTGTTAAGACGTGGTAGGCGACCGAAGGGGACTCCATGCGCGTCTGGAGTCGAGAGGTCAGGCAGTGACGATGCGCAGCTTTACAAAAGCTAACAGTTCATTTACACCGTGAAGGCCAGAAACGAGATCGAGTTGAGAGGAGGAAGAGAAGGGGAGGGAGAGGGGGGTCATTTTATATCCTTAGAGGTCCTCGAAATATCCCTAGTTTCGTAGACACCACAATGCTCATCTCGGAAGCCTTTTTCTTTTGTTGCAAGATGGACAGTCCCAGCCAGTACTGCCGGAAGTGACTGGCGCTAAGTGCCTCCCAATCTTCTCGGAACGCTGGAACTGCGCGCAACACCGGACTGCTGCAGTCGAGAGCCCATTAATGCCTTCTCGAAACGCCTAGCGACGGAACCATTGAGCATTGTTCAAAGCACATGCCGTCATCGTCGGAACAACGCCTGACGACGGGGGAGCACTCCGCATAATTCCCCTGAAACGTGCATCATTCGTCGTAACACCTGTCACAAGTTTGGCCCGCCACGGCATGCTCGAAGAACCCGCAGACTTTCGACGGGGTGGCGGAGCATCCTCAAGCATTTTTAACATTTGGAAGCTGTGAATGGTGAGAATCATTGTCCCTTTTCCTCTTCGGAACCTTGGAGCATTTAAAATCGAACACGAGCCGTAGTCATGATCGGGAACATTCGACCAAGACTGTGCGTGTCGCCGCGCAAGATTCTGTTGAACCAACTAGACGACGCCGAGTTGCTAAGGGCATTCGAGGCAAAACGCCAAAAGCTAGGCAGTGCAGGCTGGGAAAGCAGGAAAGTGCTGCGAAGGCCCTGCTGGGACGTCGAATAAATAAATCTCCGCGAGCGAGCAAAAGTGTGTGCGCGCGCGCGGTCAGCCGACCGAGCAAGCAGCAACGCCGGCGCGCTTCGCCGCCGCCGCTTTGAGATTTCGCGCGAGCGTGTGTGTGTGTGTGTCAACGAAGTCACGACTAGACTCGCCCGAACAGGTGGTGGCCCCCCGGCACGTCGTAAATAAAACACGGCCCTCGAACAGCGCATAAATGAACGGTGCCGCCGCCGCTTCAGAATCTCGGCTTTGGGCCTCGCCGCGTGAAGGCGTCTCGCGTGCGCTCGATCGCGTCTGTCACTCCGCTTGTTCGAACCTGTTACCGCCGCGAGCCACGGAGTCACTCGGCAAGGGCGAATCGTCCGCAGCTTCTTCCACGTCCAGGAAGGGAAGGTCGACACAGACGTGCGTTAACTTCCACATCGTTGAGCGGTCGGAGCGCATCACGCGCGTACTACGTGTACTCTGCACAGTCGCCATGTTTCCTCCCTGAAAGCTTTAAGTAGCACTCAATCATGACCACTCGCGTTGCTGGTGCAGCTGCTTTTTTTTTTTTTTTTAATTCTCATGCAACTATCGGCTGCAGTAACGACGTGACTCTCGGCTAGTAACGTTCGTAATGGATGTTTTTTATTTATTTATTTTTTACCCTCAAGGGCCATGCGTTGCTCCGAGACATTAAACCGTAAGATTTGGTTGAGACTGACTCAATCCCCTAGTGAAGCGGTGCCCCCAGTAGGCATAACAATGACTTAGCATCTTCTGCTGTCCAAGACAGCGAGAGGCGGCCGCACTTCTGTGGTCAAGATGTGCATTATAAAGGTTTTTCTTACTTTATAGAGATGTCGTTCGTTTTAATAGCAAGTTTACTTTAATATTTACTATAGATACTGCTGCTAACATCACGTCACTACGCACTTAGTTTCGGCGGCAACAAGCTCCATTTTACACATGTCAACGGCCGTTTTCAAGCCTCCCCGGCGCTCCCTCTGGCAACGAGCCACTTCACCCATACCGCCATTAAAATCCATGCATCACCACGCTCCCACCTTGCGGCTCTTCATATTTCACCTGTACCTACCCGTCCATCTCGTACCGCGCAGTTCTCGGGCGAGCTCACCGCAAAACCGCTTCCCTTCGAATCAGTCAGCCCCCTAAAACGCCGCTAAGCCCCAACGCCGCTATCCAAAATGCCTCGACCACGCAAGCACCGATCCAGCACACTCGCGCGCGCACAGCCCTGGCGTTTCTCACCAAGGTCACAGCTGCTAAGCTCATGACAGTGCGGCGCGTAGAGGAGTAGTTAAAAAAATGTCACAGTTTCGCCCTAAGGGCGAAGCAATGAATGCGATAGCAACACAGCAATGTCATACGAAGTAAGGTGAGCGGCTTTGGTAGCAACAACACGCAGAACTGTTGTCGACGCCATCGGCGTTTTGCCCGCGTTAGCTCAAAATGCGTGCGGCGTTGGTGACTGTTGCTGGAGCCTCTCATATAAATAGGCACTTGGTGCCGCAGCTAAACGTCGCGTCCCTTCCTTCCCCCTCCCCCACGGCCTCTCGCGCGTCTGAAGAAGGCGCGTTTGCTCTACATATATGGTGATTGTAAAGGAGGAAAGAGACGCCTACTTCTGCAGCCCTTAAGGAAGCACGGCGCAGAACGCGCGTTTGTTCTCCGCCGTGCGTTCACTCCCCGTGAAAGAGCGCGTCCCTCGCGCCCTTTCACTCGCACATACAGCGTTCGGCGGCGCGCGGCCACGATTTCATCTCCATTGACGTCATACGGAACCTCACGGCGACGGCGACGGCGACGGCGACGGCGACGGCAGAAATCTGCTTTTGAGTGTCCATATAATTGCTATCGCAATAAAATATAGCAAAGCGTGGCTCATCACGTGGCTCTCGCCGAGTTCTCGGTTGCGGTTCGCAAACGCTCCCTGATTAATCTAAGCACGCAAACGTTCACGGAGCTGTGCTGCAAGATGTGGAAATGCGCTCGGCAGGTCTGAAACTGGTCAACTCGAGGACGAAGTTACCTTTAGGGTTGGTATGTATACTTTGGATCTCCTTCCGTGGTATGTTGCTTTTGCCTTATCTGCCTGTAGGGTGGCCAGCCTGGGGCGACCACAGTTACCATCGCTGCCTTTCATTTCCTTTCTTAATGATACGAGTATATGCACAAGCAAATGTCCCCTAAAATTGGCAGTGACATGTCCTTCAACATAGCAACAATGCAAATGCTATACTAACGGCATAATACGTACGGGCTTCAAATTGTGTCGTCAGCAAAAAATGAAATGCGTGTTTAAAAAAACAACAAACAATTGAAAAAGATAAAGCAAGCAAGGAATAAGGCACGCCGGCAGCAACCATGCGAACACGGTTTCGACAGGAAGGCGACAGTGTTCGGCGATTAGATTTCCGGCAATAGCTTTCGTTTCACGTATCAATACAGTAGATATAAAAAGAAGAAAGGAATGAAATGAGTCAGGTTCAGTGGCCGGGAATTCAGCTACCGGCTACTGCTGCGACTTCCGGCACTACGGGTCGTTTCCTAACGCTGACGCGAGAATGAGCACAAACGAATGCCCATACCACCCAACACAGTGAATATGTCTACCTATTACTATACAATACGCGAGTCAACACTAATGCTTCAGAAAATTATTTATGAATTTGTGCATATCACATACCAAACATTCAGTGACAGCATGCAGGGATGAACAAAACCCAACGTTTCGACCAAGGACAAGTCGTCGCAAGGACAAGTCACAACACCTTTGGGAAGGATAACTGTACCTTTGCCGAAACGTTGGCTCAAGACCGAAGCCTCCCTTGTCCACCTACTCTTGTTCAAATCGTCCCCACCTTCCTATGACTCCTTTCACTGACAGTGTATTTTCGGAGACTGGTGTGATTCTATTTGTCGCATTGTGTCTTGCATCGGGTGTCTATTCAACGACGCACGGTGTTAACGTTACCGATGCGATCGATCCTAAAGGTACAGTCGAGGTTTTTCGTTGCATACAGTCAAGACGGAAAGGCGCAGTGCAGTAACGCCACTGACTACTGGCCAACGCCAGTAAGTAACAGTGTCGGCGCACTAGCGCCCACCGAAATAAGTTACGTCATCAACATTTCGTTGCCTCGCACTCGCCAAGATTAGTCACGCTCAGTTCCGCTTGCCCGGCTCCTTGTTTGAAATCTCCGAACACAGAGGTTTGACGAGAGACAAACTGGAACCGTGATCAGGTAGGTCCACATTACAACGCCTGAAAATTTGAAAGCGAATGTAACAAACACGTGGTGTAATCTTCAGATGAAAACAATCTGAAAGTAATAATGATGACATCCCCGTAATCTAACCGGGTGCTTAAGGCACCTCTGTATTTATTGCGCCTACTACGGTAGACTCTTCTTACACTTCGGAGATGTTGTTCTTGAATTCGACCACGTGTTCAGCCTGACGTGGCAATTCGACTCAGATGATGGTGCTACCGTGGGCGTGAGTCAGCTCCACATTAGTGTCTTTCCATGTGAAAACTTATAAGTGAACAGTTCTTTGCAGTGCCCAGGTGAGGGCTTCCAAGTGCGCACTAAACATGCACCAGTCTGTTTTCTTGCCGCCCAGAACGTCAATGAACTATGATTAAATTATGCGCACTGGTAGGCTTATTATCCTAAGGAATAACTCAACTCCATCTGAGGTCACAAATACCGTGAAGTCTGCTGCAAACAGAAAGCGAATAAATAATCCGCTCCAACATATCTCGGACTACTTGTACTGTTTTTAGATATTTCTGTGGATTTGATTTTTTTTTTCTTAACTAGTAACGTTTCCTATACGATTCGTTCTAATGCTATGCGAAAAGAAGTAACCATCAGCACTGTAAGGTGACTATAACCCTTTTACTTTCATTTTATTTATTTTTTTAACTCAATGTGAGTTCGATGCAAATTTAATGCCAAAAATCGAGACACTTTAAAAGCGGTTATTTGTCTCCATACAACAAACAACGCTTTTATAAGACCTGTCGTGGAGGTTTCTTGGCGAATTAGTTGATCAAAAAAAAAAAAAAGCAAAAAGAGTGAGAGGGAAGCAAAGAAAAACTGCCCATTTTTTCGCGAACTAAAAAAAAAAAATACGATGTCCCCAGTTTCAAGTAAACAAGGAACTGTTTTTACCGCCCATAACGCGCTGACGGACAATAACCCTTTCCCATACACAAGCAGAAATAACAGCTCCGAGAAAAAACGTGCGCCAAGTGAGCAACGTTTCAAGCTGTTCACAATGCATACGGTAGACGCGTGTTTCCACACAATAGAACATGGATAAAGAATTGTCTTTCTTTTTTCGTTTCTTTTTAATACCATAAAAGAAGCAAACTTTCGACGCAATAAAACACGACGATAAATTTAGTTCAATTCCTCGCCGGTCGTGAAACTCTCATTGAAAACTACGCTAAACGGTCGCTTATGTGTTTGTTCTGATCGTCTGTATACACGCACACCCGCAGAGTGGGAAAGTCGAAGTTATTTCCACCTCTTGCACATCTGTTCTGATTACTTTAGTATCTGTATTTAATGGACGGTATGCACGTCACTGCTATCACATAAGAAAACATTACTTAGCAACGACCTACTACTAACGTCAATGTATCAGAAAGAGCGTGTGGAAGCCCATGACCGTCGAGAGCTTAATAAGTATGTCAATTGATGAGACCTGCAACGGCTACAAAAACTTTATGAAGCGAGAACAGAGGTACGGTTACGTTTCTACTTGCGGGCTGAAAACAAGCAAAATTTCCAGGCGCGCTTCGCAACAACGCCGATTTCGGAGCACACAGTCAATAAACCGAGCGAAGAGAACAGGGGGTCGCCATCGAGCTCGAAAAAGCAATACTGACTCGTTAGTAAGTTCCGGGAAGTGGAGGTAAATGAGCAGGCCAGTGAATAAATACATGTTGCACTGCGAGTTCACGATCATGTATTCGCACGCGTTTCATTCGTACTTTCGCTTCAAAACGTCAACCGAACAACGGACATTTACGAAGTTTTCAACGGACATTTACAAAGTTTTTTTACGTAAGTGTTTCACGTGCCACCGCGTACCTCGTTGAATGCGACAAAACGAGCCAAGTTCGCGCAACGAGTTTCCGAAACGTTTCCTACTCGTCCGCCTTTCTCGCTACCTCAAATCTGAGCTCAGACACTGTTCTCTGAGACTGCGCACAACTCGATTCGACGTACCAGTGCCAAATCACAAAGCCCCGGCGATATTGAGGAACATATTGAGGAACATATTGAGGAACGAAACTCGGCTGCCGGCAAACCACTCAAAATCAAGCCAGAGCCCCTGCTCAGCGACGCGCAAATGACGCGCGGTCGTCGTGAAACCGTAATGCACATTCGATGCAGCCCAATCACACACCAAGGAAAACTACTCGACGGGCACAGTACGGCTAGAGTGTGTACTCTAGTACGGCGATCTCGTCAGCGACGAGGCAGTAGCACGAGAAGTGTCGGCGGAAACGACCTTCTAAATTCCCACGGAGAGCAGGACGACGTGCTCGCCATATGCGCGGGGGTAAGGAAGCCTTCTTTTGGCGAATGGGACGACGGCGACATCGCGTTCGCGCCGCGATGACCAACAGTTCCCGTCGTCGGAAATTATTCAGACACGCGTGTCAACGGGACTGCGTGGGGAGAATTGAAACAGAATGACTGCCACCCGACAACACGCTGGCCCGGCTATAAAACAACCTGTCGTGTTTCTCTGACCGCGCGCGCCCGCGCAGTCTCTCAAAACGCGTTCTCGCCGAAACCTATCGCCTGGTTTCCTCCCCCCCCCCCCCCCTTTTTCAAAGAGAGACCACTCTTCCTTGCTCAGAATGACAGCCCAGCCCACCCTCCCTCTTTCCGTGTCGCAACCGAAAGCTCGCCGAGCTTCCGTGCTTTACTACTAGCTCGGGCGCGAGACGAGCGGGAAACGCGAGAAATCACTTAGCCTAATTGAAGCCGAGTGTCGCCCAGCTGACCGAGAGCGGTGCGACGGCGGCCGCGAGCCTCCGGAACGACAGTGCGACACGTTTCCCGCCCCGCGCAATACCGCCTCTGCAGAGTTGTTAAAAAAGCAGCCAGGGATCGCGCTTAACGAGCTTCGTTCGCGCGCGCGTCCATCGTTTGCGCCATTAGTAGGAGAACCTCATCTCCGGAGAGGGTCTCCAATCCTCTCTGCAGGCCATGCCGTCCCTGAAAGTATTTTCCCACTCCCCCAACCGCCCTTCCACTCATCCTTTGCTTACTCATAATCATTGCTCAATCTTGCCCCTCCCCCCCTTCTATACCACCTCGGCGACATTTTTCGGCGCTTCCGCGCCCTATAATTTCATTACGCGCGAGGCGACCAGGAAAGCGAAGTGGTTACATCGAGAAATAAACGAGAGATAGAGTAGCGCAGAAAAGAAGGAAACTGCCAGGACAGAGGCGCGGTGGTGGCGGCTCCGGCGGAAGAGATGAAATTGAGATCAGCGAGCAAGATAACCGGTTAACTCGTGGCGACCTTCTATTATAATGGCGGGCGCCCGAGTTATTTACGCTTGGGATGCCTTTGGTCTTCGCTACGGGGCGACTCGACAAACACGCATACAGTCAGTTTCGGCACTGCCATAAGCCACTGGACGCCGGTAATGATAATAACAAGGCGCAGTGGCCGGGCGAGTCAGACAGAGGGACTTTTTTTTGTCGAGTGGAGGGGCAAATCGAAACACCGAGCGCCACCAGTTAGTCAAGTGGACGAACAAGCTTATCGCGGGTAAAGCAAACATCAGTCCCAGAGAGGCAGAGAGAGATGGGGCGCGCAGACTGCTGCTGGCTGGCCCTGGAGCCGGTTACCAGTATTGTGTGCGTTGCTCGGGGCAATCGAAGACTGACAATGACGACGAACAGCGCAGAGCCCGTAATGAGGGAAACGTCAGAACAACGAACGGAGAGAGAGAAACAGTAATTGAAGAGAAAGAAGGGCGCGTGTCGCGAAAACCCGACGCGCGCTTTAACTGGAGATTATAATATGGAATACGAGTCGTACTGCAACGCGCCCGGTTGGAACCAGAAAATGCGAGCGGAAGGAAGAGCAGATACGAAACCCTGCCCTGTCCGAACCTCAAAAAAAAGCTGCGGTGCGTAAACATGCTTAACCACGTCGACAATGCACCCTTCTTACTGTGCATAGTTAACGACTAAGAGACAGGATATTTGAGGCACTAAAACATGCTGTTAGAGGCGCCTATAACGGGCACTAAACCTGCCAATGAAGGCATATATAGGCGCCAAGTACTGTCCTTTAAGGATGTAAAAGCTCAAGTAATAAACTTCAGCTATGCACCTGAGCATAAATTATGCGTTTCTAAGCAACACAGACGACTAAATACCAGTTTGGTGAAATTCATTTTATTTTCGCGGGTAAAACGGAATGGGACCCAAGCTGCGTAGGTTCCAATATATATCTCAAATATTGTGTCACTACGCACACCACGAGAAAAGTTCTGGAAGCAGCAACAAGCAAGCAGCCTGTCTAGGGATTTCCGAGTCTCAAGAATCTGCGGTGCGAATCAACTAGCAAAACAACAAAATGGTGGAACGGCTTGGTCGCTTGATCTGGCTTTGACTAGCTCCACGGTGGCAACGTCGATTTAAACAAGCCTGTCGTTGGAGGCTGTGGACAAGTCACATCTCAATCATTTAGCGACACTCTCAGAAAAAAAAAAAAGATATCTTGGCTTGGGGGTTTCCCGGCAGACAGTGGCCACGGTATAGCCCTAGCTATGCGCAGTTTGTTACCTTGAATGTTCAAAAGTCTCCCCCAGCCCCAATTTTCAAGGTGTTCAAGGAGCACAGTTTTATTTTCAAGGAGTTGTGAAGGCTCCCGGGTATTCTTCCAAATTCAAGGATTTTCACGGATCTCAAATAGATGTACGAACCATGGCTGCAAGGCTGTTAACAACAGCACTTGCACCGGCAAGTGGTTGTGGTAATTATCGGCTGCCTTCAGCCTAGTCCCCCCCGCAGGTGATAACCCTATAATTAAAAGGAATAAGCCATTTCGAGGCTCTGAAAATTTATTATTGGCAGCAACATCTAAAGAGGCATTTATAAGCACCATAAGTGCCACTAAAATGTTTCTAGACCTGTAAGTTCGTGCTTATATGTTAAATAGGCTGGATTAGGACGTAAAGAGAAAATAATCATTTTGTCTGAAGCTGCTGTCTTATTAACGGGTATTTCAAAAATCTTCGCACGTGACACACCATCCGCTGCACCCTAAAGCGAAATTCATTTACACAAGAAGGTATGTGAGACAGCAGCTGTAATGAAGTATTCATTAATTGTTGCATAGGCGCTATAATGCGGTCTGTCGTCTATCAAGTGTTCGCTTGAGTTATAGTACTTGCGTAACCGCGCCGATTTTCCGTATATAACTGTTTACATTCATGCGTTACTTCAGAGCGAAATAAAATGCCCCAATATGCCCAGAATCTGTTGGGATTTTCTGTATTTCTCTTTAGGTTGGAGGGCGAGGTCACGTGTTAGCAAGGCGTCGTGCACGGTTCCTTCAACTTTAGGTTTTGACGCACATGCAAATCGACATCAACAATGAAAGGAATTAAAAGCTTCCGCTGCACGTGATTCACATGCCGCGTCAATCACTAGGAAAGTTTCAGACAATGCAAGGTCAATGGACGAAGACAAACGTCGTAGCAGGAAGACGGCATTTTCTCTGAGCATCTGTGCGGAAGCGACGAGCGATGAGTTCGAGGATTACAGGACGGACCCGTTCAGTAACAAATCGTTCGTTGGGCACGAAACGATTGCACTGTCACCGCATAATTACGTATAAATGAGCTGGGCATCAATTGCGTGTCAACCTCGGAAACACAGTACGGGAAAAGTAATCATGTCTGCCAGTTTTACAACGTGAGAATTCCCGTCACAGGCGCCATAATCTCAAGACAGACCGACGTTCGATATGCGATTAAGGGAGAGAAAGAAAGGAGACAGCGATGATAAACGACTCGCATGGTTTATATTTTGCATATACAAACGGAACGTTCAATTTCACTGAACTACTTCCATCGAACAGATGCAGAAGTCTGCGAATATGAATATACTGCTTGGATGCGTCATCATGAGACACTACGTCACCAAGAGACACAGAAAAGTCATCGTACACGGCTCGCCGCCACCATGCACACAGTAACTCAATGCGCTCGCTGAAACGAGGCAATGCGTGTCGTTTTCTCCGCAGGTTAAACTCGTATGTTAGAAGAAAAAAAAAACGTGCAAGAATGTTCAGAAAACTAAGCCGCCGTGTGTTCCGGGCAATCACCATACACAAGTTGTCCGACAGCTATCTCTTCTGCTCTGACTAGCTGTCAGGCGGGGGAGAATAAGAAATGTGCAAGAACGAACAGAGCTAACGTGCAAGCATCTCACTTCGGGACGCGCCGCCGCAGAGTAACTCACGCGGAATGAAGAAAACTGAAAGGCGCGCGCAAAGAAAAGAGTTGCCAAGGAAGCACGCGAATGAATATGAAAAGCAATACAAAAACACGAAGCAAACTCGCATCTGTCCTACATTTCCATCAACACACGAGCCGGCCTCCAAGAAAATGCACGCTGCCTTTCATATATAGAGGTCACTGGTCCCCTACACGACAGCCCGGGAGAAGAAAAAAAAATGTACAGCCATAAAATACCTAAAGCATAGGCGTTTCCCCGCAGAACATTTCTTCCAGTTACATCTCATGCACTGCTATCTGTGTATGATCGGTAATTTCACGCTTAAACGGATAGAGGAAAACGCAAACAGATGCAGCATTTGCAGCCGGTTGGCGTGCACTACACCTTGCGGTTTGTCTATTCAATCATTCAAACATGCGATTCCCATTTTCATATTCCTTCGGCAAATAAATAGGTGACGCACAATGACAAATCGCTGTTGTAATTATAATTTAGACTTCACTGGAAAAGCTGAACGCGCGTGCAATCTTGGCATTCGACGTATTTATTACTCGGACGGTCGGGAGCGGCAACATTCGTCACACTTGCGCAATAATATTTGCGCACGAGTTTTCCTCTTTCAAGCCGGGAAGACAAACGCAGATGCAGCTGACGCCACACAAAAGGACAAACGGCGCACGAACGGCTGGCACGGATAATTCTTCGCAAATAATATCACGAGCGGCTTAATCCGGCACGGGCGATGATTAGCGAATAACACAGCGCTATACCGATCCGCTGGCGACAGCGCGCTCCGCCAGCGGCGCTGGCCCTGCGAAGCGTGAAAAGAAAAAAAAATAATAACGGCCGTGCCCAATGCACTAGTAAGAGTCTCAAGCTGCACAGGCGGCGTGAATTGCGATCGGCGGCGATTAACCGGAATGATCGGCCGCTCTCGGGGTTAGGCCTAAGCGGACAGAAGCCACCGACCCTCGCGGACGTGAGCCGAACGGGTCCCCGTGTAACGCGCCGCGTCGGGATGCATCGATTTCGGGCGGGCCCGGCGAGCGAGGCCAGGGCCGGCGGCCCCTTCCGCAACGGCTGCCCAACTCCCGAGGCCCGAGCCCCGGCGGTTGACGGGCGATCGTGACAAGCCCGCGCGGAGAGACGCGAGAGGTTAGGCCTACTTACCTCCAAATCCTCGTACGTCCTGAAGCTGAGAATGGCAAAGCCGTCGATGACATCCTCCTCAAAGATGGGCTCCTTATTCCTTTTCTTGCGGTTCGGAGGCCTCGGGGGCTTTGACGAGCGGCCGGGCGACTCGTCGCCCTCGTCGGCACTCTGACCGCCGCGCATCGCCTGCTTTTGCATCCGGGCGGCCCTTTCGCGGCGCCGACAGCGGGAGCCCCGCACTTTGGCTTCGCCTTCCATGGCGACAGACAACGCGGCGGCGGCGGCCGCGGCGGCCGAATCAACCGCCGCGCCTCCGGGAGCAGCACATCGCCAGGCACATCCACACGGCGGTTAATCCGAGCACGGGAGGGAAAACACACTAGATCCTGGCACAGGGTCGACGACAATCCAACGATCACCGTCCGACGTTCCACTGGAGACGCTTTTCTTTTTGAAACCGGTAAAAACGCCGTCCGAGCACTCGACACGAAACCCCAATTGTTCGCTTCAAATGGCGGAGGGAGATGGACAGACCTCGCACGGGGCCGCAGCGCGCCGCGGCTCCCCTTCGGAAGGAAGTGCCTCCGCGAGCCGGCTCGAGAAAATAGTGCGCCCGCGCGCGCCGCGCACGCACGTTCTCCTCTCTCCTCCGCTGCCTGCCGTGCTCCCCTCGCGACGGAATGCGCGCCTCCGCCGCCGCCACCGTGCAGCGTGCGGGTTCTTCGCCGTTGTTGCTTCTGCTGCCGATGCCAGCAGCCACGGGCGCGCTGCTGCGGCCGTAGCGGCGATGGAGGGGAGAGGACCGATACAATTAGGAGAGCGGCTCATTTGCGCGCGCGATCAATGCGAGACGCGCAACACGAGACCTAAATCACGCTCGCCGCCGCTCCTTGGATCGTAGCAGACGAAAAATGTGCAACCGCATGGGGGTAAGTCACGTGCACCTCCTTTTGGCTTCGCCTACTTTCGTTCAGAACGAGAGTTTCGCATCGTCGTGTGTGTTCACTTTAGCAACGTTGGTGACGTTTTCTCTCGAGAGCTCGCTTCGATTTCATCTTAACTTCTTTCTCGTTTGAAATTTTCGCAAGAGTGTTGTTTTTATTATAACAAGCCGATATATTTTCTTCTTGTTTCTCCTGTTGCTTCATTTATTATCATTTTTTATGTATCTCTAGAGCGAGATCTTTAATAATATAGCTTCTTAATGTATGTTTTAAGAGCTGATCAGCTGGCAAAGCGCTGTATTTGGACTTAGGTAAAAATGCCCACTTCACTAGTTTACACCGTAGATCACTTTAGAATAAGTGTTCAGAAAAATTAAATTCCGCAAGCATAGCGCCCTTCTCTTTAATTCGATCAAAAGCTTTAACAAGGGCCATTGATAGCACAGCACCAGACTTGTTAGGGAGTTTTGCAATAGCATAGCTAAGTGACAAATTTCGACTAATTATTCTATAATTATTTTCATGAGAAGGCATATTGCATTTCCTTGCGATCTTGCAATTCTTAATAGACAAAAATAACCATGGTCGAATTCACTCGCGAAATTTCAATATCTACGCCAATGTAATCAACAACTACGTTAATAAATGGGTGTTGTTTGCCTGGCTACCTGCGCACTTTAATTTTCCATGCAATGTTAATGTCGAACTAAAGGACAGGTGGTGGTGGTGGAGACCGAGGGGACCGATTGTCGTTAGTCGCAACCATATAAAGCCAACAAATAATGAAGCCACGGAAAGCATGCGGGAAGTCATATGTTGTTTTAATGTAAGTTTAGAAATGATGAGGTAAAGGGAAATGAAAGTAGACGAAAAAAAACTATTTGACGCTGGAGGGGAGCCGAGCCCACATCCTCCGCTCCGGTCACTGGAGTAAACCGACTGTGGAGGTGTAAAATTCTGTAAGTCGGCTTGCACTGCAAGGTTTTTCTAACCATAACCACTGGAGCGTAGACGACGTTTTTAAAGCGAAGCTTTATACGCCTAGGCGGCATCGTATTTGGCTAGGAGAAATGGCCTGTGTACAGAAAACTGCCAGCATTGGCTCGAGCGTCGTCGTCCTCCACAGCTGGCTGCGTTGCCGCTCATCATTCCAGCGTAGAATTTCGCTTCTCACCGTCGCAGCGGAACATGTATGTAACCTCATAATTGAGAAATACTTCATTGAACCCTCGGGATTAACCCAGTGATAAACACCGGGGTCGCACGTTTCAGCTTCGCTATGGTTAACCATCTTCACGGTGTGAAAGGGCCGACGAATTTTTTATCTCTAGCCCGGTGGTACTGGAATGGTGTGGAACATGCCTTGCTTGCTTGCTTGCCTGTGGCGCGTACCCACTACGGGGGATTGGCCAAGAAGCCGGCGGTTAAAGGTTTAAGGGAAAAGGGATAGAGAAAAACCTAAACGAAAAGGTAAATCAGGGTGAAGCATAACGTTTATGATAAACATAGACCTCCTAGACCTCCTAAAGAAGACGAATCGCGTCTTCTTTCTTTCAAACTTTCTTTTTTGAGAACTCGTTCCGAATTTTGGTTTTGTCATCGGCAACCAAAATCTACCACGTTAGTCTTTCAAAAGGAGGTGCCTTTGTTCCACTTGTGACGAAGTGAGCGATGAACGTTTGCGCGTGTGTGCGTTCGTACACACTGCGAGCTTCTCTCCTTCACCTAATCTTTCAGTCCCCCCTTCCCCAGCGCAATGTTTCCATTAATTTCCATTATCGCAGCTCTATCTTCTCTCTGTTCTTCTGTAAAATGACCTCTCACCCTCCGACTACCGTACTGCGACCTCTCCGCCGCTATGTCCACGCTGCCGCGACCCTCATGACTACATACTACTCATGACAGACTTTACCTGTGAAGTCGACCCCTTGTTACGACCGCGTCGCCCACACGACGACGGTATTTTGTGGTGAATGGTGCGCTTGTTGGGAATATGCCAAGTGCGGAGTGAGCCAGTCGTTTTGCTGGCCAGCAATACTTAACAATATTCAACAATGCCAGGTGCTTCGGTCGCCCTAGCGTTTCAAGAAAGCAGGAATGGGGCCCTGCCTGCAGCAGCCGAATGTTGACGTCACACACCAAGCGCACCACTGCAACGTTCTGAGAACGTTGGCACTTCGTTGCTGCCAGTCGAGTGTTGGTCACTTTCGGCGGTAATGACCCTGACCGTCTATGTAGGGAGAGTTCATACGCACGCCAAACTGAGCTTGTGCATGTGAAGGCTCCCTACGACCGCCGACCTTGCAACATAACGGAAAGCATTCCGACAACATCTGATCTAACAGTGTAAAATAGGCACCCCCCTCCCCGAATAACAGTTAATACACACACTCTCGTTGTGTCTTTTTTTATTATTATTATTAACTTTCGTTATGTAAATACATTGTTAAGTTTTGCTAAGCTGCGTCTTGTCACTGCCCAGTCTGTCGACTCCAGACGCTCATGCAGTCTCCTTCGATCACCTACTCATCGTCGTAACAACGCTAACCGACCAACCCGAACAACAAAACACCCAGTCTTGGACAGCGATTGCCACTTAGCTGAGTGGCTGAGGGAAAAGAGTATTGATCTCGGCCTTTTTATTGATTGTATTGTGTATCGCGTTGTGACCGGAAATACGTTGAATGGTGCGCTGGTAAACAGACACCAATGAAAATAGCATGTTGCAATCAAATTGGTCCTTTTTCTTCTACATGAAAAGAAAAATATATGAACGGCCAGTGATAGAACAGGTTAACTATACGAGTGCACATGACACAAGTTAGCTTCAACGTTAATGATACGCAGTAACCCAATGAAAACACATAGGCCATTATTTAGCGAGTTCGTAAGTAGCTTAGCCGCATGGTCAACAATGGCTATATATCAAAAGCGCGACGAAACATCGGGAACCATTTGGACAATAAGAGTGCCCCTAAAGGAACACCTGTTTTGCGATCGTGCACTATGTACATTTTCTTTCCTTTTTATTCTTTTTCCTTGTGTCTTGGCTGACGTCTTCAAATTTACTTCTCTGCTTTGCGTGCTAGTTGTACTGACGATATTTTAATGTAATTTATATTTCATTTTGTTAGTATTGCACTTGTCCTGATACTTAGTAAAATGGTCTGTTGAACGAGTTACTTGTTCGGATAGCCGAATAACCGAGCACGAAATGAAAACGAGGACGAGGGTAAAGGGGGACTCGTCCCACTTGCACAAGCATTTGTCCAGTCTTCTCCGTTGTCCTCGTTTTCATCTACTAGTTTGTTAGCTTTGTCCTTAGGCATTTTTCGGTTGTTTGCTTTGCCCAGGTATTCTATATCTAATGGCCCGACTTCGCTCAATGCCTCGCTTTTTATGCTATGCTAAAATTTAAAAAAAAAAACTGTTAGTGTAGCGCTCATTATTGCATCGACTAACCTATCCGCTTGATAATGAACAGAGCTCGCAAGAGAGGTTCGATGTACCTGTGCCTTATAGGACGGATAATTGGATCCTCGTGAAGTTCACTGTTGCCAACCGCCTGCTTGTAAAAAAAAAAAAAAAAAACTTGTGCGTCCTTCCGCCTTTCCGGAAACGACGAATGCGCAAAGGATGAAAATAGCGAAGTGTTTCTTGTTTGTTCTGTCGAGGCTCCCCGTTGTCTCAGTTTCCATGCGAAAGCCCCGATCAATTAAGTTCGCATAAGGCCCCAGGGAAGCTGTACGGCAGCAGGCCGGCGAGTCACACTGTTATTTCTTCCATTGTACTACAGCAGTGCATTGTGAAACGCCCGAGATGAATCGATCTTTCGCAATAGACCATTTTCGGAAATAGCGACGTGAAGCGTTCTGTCTTGCGACGGCTCAATTTGAAAACACGGCGCTCAACAAAAAGGCTTTCTCCGGCGTATGCGTGCCCTTCCAAGTGCGAATTTCGTCTTGAGATGCGCGCACGACGGCTTCGCATATTTGGGTTTAGTACTATAGCAGTGGTATAAACATTCGTCGGCCCTTCAACTCCGTGAAGATGGTTGACCAGCGAAGCTGAAACGTGCGGCCCCGGTGTTTATCACTGGGTTAATCCCGAGGGTTCATGAAAGTATTTCTCAATTATCAGGTTACACACGCGTTCGGCTGTGACGGAGAGAACGACGTCACTGACCGGTATGCCCGCAGTCCGCCGTTGTCGCTTGCGTTCGATGTCTCGAGTTTGCTCGGCGGCGTGGTTAGCAGCATTCGACCGCCATTGCCGCTTGCGATTCTTCGAAATCAAATTGCTTCAAAATTAAATCTGTTCGTTACGTAAGACAACGAATGGCTCATACCCCCTTAAGCAATGGTGCATACCCCCGTAAACGCGGCCTCCCCATTACGACGACAGAAGAGAAGTGAAATTCTACGCTGGAACGATGAGCGGCAACGCAGCCATCTACGGAAGCAGACGACGAACGCGGGAGCAGTGGCACTAGCGCGTGCCGAGCACGAACTCAACCCTAGGGGCGCCAACGTGCCAGCTGCTAAAGAAGAGCCAATGCTGATGATGGTAGTTTTCTGTGCGCAGGCGATTTCGCCTAGCCATATACGATTTCCCCCTAGACATAAAGCTTCGCTTTAATTTAGTTGTTCTTCTACAGCGAAGCTGTTAAGCGCTAGGTTCCAGGTGATCGCGTCGGTGTACATTGGAAGTAAGCAACAGTTTTGTGGCGTCTCGTTCACTTGGTATATACCAAAATTGGCATGGAAGGACACGAATGTATGACTAACATGACTGACAGGTCATGACATCAATGACATCACATGCTCGTCAGTTACGTCACGTTTGACGATAATACAATTACGTGTGGCGCATACCCGCATTGGATATGTGGGTATGAGCCAGGGACAAGAAAGAAAGAAGGAAGGTAGGAAAGAAAGAAAGCAAGGAAGAAAGAAGGTGAGAAAGATATCACGTGTGGCTCGTACCCGCGTTGGATATATGTGTGTATGAGCCGCCGAGAGCAGGAGCGGGACATCTTCTGCCGCCATAACCTCACGGCTGTTGGCGACGTCTTCTCGTGCCTAGTCAATATTTTTGTGGATAAAAATAGACTAAATTGTATTCTGAAAGAGCTAAAGACGGAACTTGGGAAGTTTCAAGAATTTTACCTAACCACAACGACCAAAGTACGAAAAAAAAAAGGAGGGGGGGGGGGGGGGAGGAGGCTTGAAATCGGTGACGTTATACTAACATAACGGTGCTGTATGGCGTGAAATTTAAAAATGCATGATTTTGATCTTCCTTTTCCCTTCTGATAGTCAACTTATTACCGCGAAATTAGCGACACTATAGAGTTTTGAACGAATGCTTAATCAGATTAAATAGAGCTAGTGTTTCCTTTTACTGCCCCTGTTATAGTGTACTCCTTATTACGCTATAGCCATCGCGCTCATTGTGGCTACCTTCAAGGAGTCTCTGGCGTTGTGAGGTTGCTGCTTGTTCGAATCTCCTTTCAACAAGGCCTCATACATAATAGTCCACCGTGTTCACGCTCGCACAGTTAGGAGACGACACGTTCGGAGGGACTTGGTCGCGAAAATTTTCAGTCAGCCGCTCATGCGTATAAACTTGAAGCTAGCTGTTTTTTCCGCCATAATTGTGGCCCAGAAAAAGATCAAGCGCGAGAAAACCGTCGTACGGACAGGCTCTACGCGCCATTATCCTGGCAAAAAAAAAAAAAAGAAGGAAAGATGCAACGCATCAACAAAGCACGCCCAGCAACGTGCCTTGTTGTATAGCCACGTGAGCCGGCGCAGAGTCTTCTTGAATGACTTGCTCGATTCGAGGCTTCACCGCCATCTCCAGCAGCGTTGACTCATGTTGGTGGAAGAAATTGGGGCGGCGTGATGTGACCCTCGTTGCTGACAAATCTCCCAAGGCCACGACAGACTATATGGAAACTTGGTGCGCATGAAGGAAAGGAAGGAAGGAAAGAATGGAGAAGGAAAGGCAGGGAGGTTAACCAGTTCAGCACAACCGGTTTGCTACCCAACACATGGGAGGGGGATGAGGCGGAATGAAAGATGGGAAAGTGAGAACATATGTATAGGGGCTTCTACGAAGCCACCTGCAACATGCAGAAACGCTGTTCTTCGAATAGCTATACGGTCGGCGACAGGTGCGACGAGCACAGCATGACGTTTCGTTTCGCGCGTAACGCTCGAGCCTGCAGTCTTGACGCAAGTACTTTATTGATAGATGGATGACGCACAAGCACTGTTGAAGAGAACCCGAGTGTATAGTAAGACAAATGCCTACATCTTCCGAGAAGTTGTGCATCGCCTGATGACTGAGTGTTCGCAGTCACCGCGGGGGGTGAATGTTAACGCGCAAGCAATTTTCATGCTGATATGCTTCGCATGCAGCATACAGTACTGTGATCATTGGTAACATGCAGAATAATGTCAAAGGGGCCACTTAAGAGAAATAGCATTAAGTATTCTTCAAATTAAAATTCTATTGCGTTCATTTCGCGTTAATAAGGTTATTATTAGAAAAGAAAATGCCGATCGAAGCTTTCTTCCTTTTCTTTCGTTCTTTAAATTTTTATTTATTTAGCCCCGATACGCCAGCTCCTGCATACGTCACAGGGACATCATAGATGTCGAATTATTTTTTTCACGTTTATAGGCCGTGTGGCTAAGTAAAAGTCTTCGGCATTTGCAGTCAATTTTTACAAAAGAAAGAAACCCAGAAATAAATATAACTAGACGCGAGCAGACGGGTGTCAAAATTCGCGACGTCACTGTGACCTGGTGCGGAAACTTCCAAGGCAGCGTCGCCGCCAGTCCTACCTTCTTGCATCTTTGCTGACTTATTTTTTTTATTGATTGATTCTTTGTTGGGTGATTTCAATCAAAAAACAGTACATCACAAAAATGTTGGGCCGATAGTCTAAGCTAGTGGAGGCCCCTACTTCCATATATTGGCAGCTCATCTTATTAAAAATGATAAAGATTAGGAGATAATAGGTGCTTATCAATCCTCTTATCCCGGTAAGAGTGGCTTTTTTTTTCGTACATGGGTATCAATAAAGCTGAACTTATCTTCTTTATTTTGAGTCCCTTCAAAGGGGACTACAGTCGTCATACATTTTTGGTGCGGAAGCAATCGGCAAGTGTATAAATGTACGTACATCGGTAGCATGCACATTTGGGCGCGCGATGCGAGGAAAGGCTTCACGAACAATGCGCAACTGGCCAGTCGGAGTCGTAAATCATTTACGCCAATAAAAAGTGCTTCCCTTGCGAAATGAGCTTCCCGCGGCGATGCTTCGATAAAAAGCGCAGCGGTCACCGCACTGCGTGCGTTGCTCTTTATTATGACGTGAGAGCGAGGCCATCGCGAAACGGTCGACTTGAAGTTGAGATTGCCGCTAAGAGCTCCTGAGTTTAGAAATTAATTGCGCACAAGCTAGCCTTAGATCGCTTATTGTTTTCTTTATTTCTTTTTCTTCCTTATTTGTGCCAGAAGACGCAGGAAGATGTGAACCCCTCAGTCGCGCCGTTGTTCGCAAGCGCCCAGTTTTCCATAACATCGATTACATCACAGTCATCGAAAGTATCTGAGTGTTAAGGTCGCAGAAAAATCTATCAATGAGTCTATTTGCCTATTTGCCGGTTATTTTCATGTCCTGTTACCTATTCAGAATGTTTACAATTTTTTTTCTCTTTCTTTCATTTTCTCTCTCTCTCTCTTGTATTGAACTCAAAGAGAAAGCGATATCTTCTTCCTTCCTTCCGTTCTTTCTTTCTTTCTTTCTTGTTTTCAGCATGGTGTTCTACGGGTTCGGCTGCTTAAGTAGTGTCATTAAAATAGACATTAGCAACCGTCTAGTAGACGCGGAAAGGCTTCTGCATACAATTCTGTGAATTAGGTGTTTTGGCAAAGCTCCGCGGACCCTAAGCACGAATCAACATTTGAACTTATAATGAAAAACGAAAGGGTAATGCTATCTTCCTTCCATAAGCAGCTTCGGCGCTTCGAAATTTTCATGCTTTGAACCCTGAACCACGGCCGATTCTGAACTGTGGCAAGCAGCCTCGAAGCCCGTTTGTTGAAAGGGAAGTGACTGGTGGGATTGTAACATAGGTTATAGCCTCGCACTAGAGGACATGTGTCGCGAAGCACCTTGTACCGACTAGCGACAATGTCCACGAAATAGCTTACTAGTAGAAAACAACGAAACAGAGTTCCAGAACACAAAGAAAGCGCGTTTTCCCCGAGTGCTCAGCGCCTTGTCGGTGCCCTAGAGTTTTTAAAGCCAAAGTTTCTTTGCTATTTAGTGCATAGCTGTAGTCGGTTCGTATCGACTTGTTCGGCCAGGATAACTTAACGTTCCTATCGTTACTGCGTAGCGCTGTTGTGCTGGCCGAACCAGTCTATTTTAGTGCAGCCGACTTACAGAACCACAGACAAGGTCAACTGTCCCTTAGCTGAAACGCAGCATGGTAAGATTGGCTTATGATCCATATAGTTTCACCGCATGCCAGCCTCTGACAGTCCAGTATGCGAATATTCGAATAACGATTAGAATAGTGTCCTATTCGATTCGGTCTTCGAATCGAATAGTCACTATTCGAAAATGGGAATATTTTTTCGGATACTTTTCGAATATTTCATAACGCCATCTGCGCCCAAATAAACATAAAATTGAACCAAAATTACGGTAAGTTTAACCCCCGCGGGCATAGAATAGACATAAAACACGAGAACTTGCGCAATGGACCAGGCTACGCCAGTTATGTAGCCATATTTTAGAGGCTGTACAGCAATCATTCGCACTCTCTGAAGAGCGCTGTGCATGAGAAGTAACTGTTTGCTTGTTCCTAATGCTCCATGTGTGTCTTTAATAAGCAACGCTTCGTAACGTACCATGTAATGACAGCAACTTGCTAATTTTAAGAATACTGGGATGTGAACATCGTTTTATATTAATTGTGATAACGGCTGTTCATTATTCGAAAACTATTCGAAAGGTATTCAATATTCGGTTCGATTCGCTTATGACACTATTCGATTCATATTCGGTTTCGAAATTCACTGTTCGCACACCCCTACAGTCCAGCAATGTTTGCCAAGTGCGACGTGCCAGTCAACATTGCAAAGGGGTCAGCTATACGAGGATACCAGACACGTGGAATATATGTACACCGCGCAACATGAAAGCCGCCGCACGGGCGATCTGGCCATCGTTCACGGTACGCGAAGCAGTGACCGCCCGACACACTCGAATATCGGCAGTAGTCAATCCTCATCCATAACCCTCATCGAGGGAGCTGCTGAAAACTTCTTCGAGCAACAACGCCACCACGCGGAGGGATGCATATTCTGCAGTACCATCACTGCCGCTAAGCAGCAAAATGAATTCGTCGTGCTTCCGAAGGGAAACCGCCGCGGAACCATGCATAGACAATGCGGCAAGCCAGCGGTCATTGCCCAACCTGCGTGGCCGAAGATTCCCCGGCGTCGCTTGTTGGCCCCTCTCCACCGGCGTGACCCTCCACCGCACCCCTCCTCTGCAGATCTCTTGGCTGGCAGGGGTGTGGCGGTGACTGCGGGAGGCACCCTATCTTTTCTATCGGGGCAAGCGAGGAATCTGGAGCGTGATGGACGATTGCATGTAGTCTAGGTTCTCTTATCTACGTATAAGAGAAAGGGGGGGGGGGGGGGGGGGCAGTCACACAGCTTTAAATAGGAGCCTCCAGTGGAGGCTCGCGCTCTTCCATCTTAATTACTTCTAGCGGAAACGTGTAGATTCATTCACATCTTTCTTTCTATCTTTCTTAACTCCTCGACCGTTAAACTCTGCACAACGGCAGCTTCCTCGGCCACCAAGCAAGAGAGGTGAATGGCGGCGCATGCATCCAGGCCATCCGTTGAAGGTCAGACGCTATGACAGCGGGGACTTGACTCCCCGATGGCAGTTAATGGAGTGATGCCGGAACCATACACTCAAGGTGTCCGCAAAAGCCATTGGCGTAAACCATGAAACCGGACTGTTGATATCGTGACTTTGTGAAATCAACTCGCTTTACTGCATTTCGATACTTTGGTCACATGTGCTGCCAAACATACCTGTATATTATGGACCCTTCAATATTTTTCTTTCTTTCTTTTTCTATTCATGGAACGCGTGAACAACAGGTAGTTTTGTACTGGAAAAAAAAAACATTTATTAAAGCTTTCCTTCTTACTCAAACACGTTTTGAACACTTCATACGTCGCCGGGTGGTTGTTCATTTCAGTGTGATGTGTACTGCTGCTCGGTTGTCAGTCCTGTGGACCGCCCTTTGTAGGTGAGGATGATAGCGGTGTACACATGACTTCTGTAGGGAGGCTGCGTGGACATCGAAACTACGTGGACCATACGTATAACGTACAAACACGCACGCACGACACGCTACCTTGTTCAGTGGGCATGCGTGGCGTTCCGCTGTTAAGCACGAGGTCGTGGGTTTGATTCACTGCCGTGGCGACCTCATTCCGATGGCAGTAGAATGCAAAAACGATCACCCCAGGTCGTAGAAAATAATCTGGTGCCCTCCACTACGACGTCTCGATCTCGCAAGCCCTTGTTTTACTTTTGGGCGTTAAACCTCATCAGTCAATTGACCAATCAATTAATTATTCACGCGTGCACACAATCGTTATCTAGCATATATATTTCCAAGCTTACTTCCAGTAAATACAGTATTACGAGGAAGCATATCAAGCCTCTAACCAGGCAATGCGGTCAATATTTCGTCATACATGAACCCTTTCCTGCCTCTATCTTTACTTGACTACTTATATTTATTGAAGCGCGTCTACTTTTCTCCTCTTATCATCTTCACTTCCTTTCTTGTTCTTCTTCCCCCTACACTGAGGCTAGAACACAGTAGTTCAAGTTCTCTCTACCTACATGTCTCTGTGGTGTATTTGTCTGAACTTTTCTCGAACTGAACTTTGTCTGAACTTTTCTCGAATATTGCAAATGTTCTTCCTTCCTTCCTTCCTTCCTTCCTTCCTTCCTTCCTTCCTTCCTTCCTTCCTTCCTTCCTTCCTTCCTTCCTTCCTTCCTTCCTTCCTTCCTTCCTTCCTTCCTTTCTTGTTTGTTTGTTTGTTTGGTCTTCAATTGTGTGTGTTGGAGATGTGTGCGTCATGGATGAGGCCGGCTACTCGTTCTCGCTTAGTCAAACAATACATATAAAAAAAAAGGTCAGCTCGAACAAGGAAAAAAGAAATCAATATGAATAGAATAATCAAACGAAATTAAATGTCGGAGGGCGCTGATACATAGCCGACCCCCGGAAAAAAAATCATATGAGCACATCGTACATCGCAAAACACAATGACATTGCATTTTGCGATTTTTTTTCGTTTGCCTGCAGCGATGTGCACTGAGCGCGTTCGAACTTTGTTATAGGTTTATAGGTTTTATTTGTCTTTCATTGCTACAATTCTTCTTTTAAAGCAAACTAAACTTGAATACCGGTGAATTGTATAGAGCTATCGTGCTTTGCAGTGAGCTCGTTCAAACTTTCCGTGACTTTTGCTTAAGAGCCTGCCCACTTCCGTTCGCTTTTTTTGCGGAGTAACATTTGAGGGCAGAACGACGTTGCCATTAATTGTTGCTTGACTCTGGTTCTGTTTTGTTGTCTCTCCCCTTTGCCTAAGTGTAGGGTAGCCAACCGGGCGTGACCTTAGTTACTCTTCCCGCCTTTTCTCTCTCTCTTTACACACACACACACACACACACACACACACACACACACACACACACACACACACACACACACACACACACACACACACACACACACACACACACACACACACACACACACACACACACACACACACATATATATATATATATATATATATATATATATATATATATATATATATATAGTGCATGACTAAGCCAAAGCTCTTCTACAGACACATTAAATGTTTAAAAGAATTAAATATGTTATCGCGTCGCATTGGCTCACAGCATGGGCTCCAACCGAGCATTTCGAAAGCGCGGTGTCTATTGCTTGCACCGACGAAGTCGCGAGCGCTGCTGCAACACCTGCAGCACACATAGAAGAAGGGCAACTGCAGGAACATGTTGCAAACATCGCCGAGGCTAAATACCCTCGACAGCTGTCGCCCCTGCCACGCGTTCGGCTTACGCTGCATTTACGCAGCTTGTGCTATACCCAGCGACGCGAGTGTTCTTCTACATCATGACCCTGCATCACGCGTGTACATTAAAAGACGTCGTTGCCACTGCATATTAGCTAACACGCGAAGTTTACATGTATATCGGTCACACGGCTGGAGCTCCTAAGCATCTGTGCCTGATGCAGTCCATCCCTGCCTACAGGGGTAATTGCACGCTACCCCCGGCGTTCATGCCAAACGTCTCTGTTTGCTACAGAAACAGTGCAAAATGCCAACGTATTGGCAAGGTTCGCGTTTTCAGAACATTGCTGGACGAGAACAGTGACCACATCGATTGCGCAGGCGAAGAAAGAGAATTTGACTGTGTGATAAAACACAAGCGCGAACTTTCGAAGTATAAGTATACGTTTAGCGCGGGTAATAGTCAATCAATCAATCAATCAATCAATCAATCAATCACATGTTTATTATATATAGTGCCCAGTAACAGCTACGAAGCCTTCGTATTAGCGCACTTAAGAAGTAGTACGCAAGACGAAATGTACAAGGAAGACATATGTGGTAGACAAAACAATGCGAAATAGAGAAACAAATCTGTAAACAGATAACGAGGAGGCGTGAGCGTGAGAGGGAGTCAGTCATACAACATTATTATCTACATTTATAACAAAACATAGGAAATGAACTCTCAAATATATCAATACGAGCAGAATACTTATATGTTTTTGTGGAGTCGAGCCATAGGACAGTCTTTAATGCAACGAGGCCGGGCAGAAGATGTGGAATGCTGTCTGGTATACTTCAGTGGCACGGAACATTGCACATTATCACAAAGCTTTTTGGCAATGTATACGGCCATGGACCACCTTATAGAGGAACAAAATATCTGACTTAATACCCGTCTTGATTTTAGAGGTGAGTAGAGGTACATTTGAGAGAGCTGCACTATGGTCGCCAGAATGGCAAAAGGGGTGCTTGAAAATGAATTTCAATTTACTTTGGACGCGTTCAATGAGGTCAGAATTGGGTTTGCATGATCCGCCCCAAACTACAGAGGTATATATAGTGGAATGCACACGGTAGAATACAACTTCAGACAGGCAACAGGGGAGTGGAAGTCATGCGATACACGACAAAAATACCAAGAGCGTGAAGGGCACGTTGATTTTATATTTTTAGCGTGTGAAGAGAAGCTTAGCGTTGTATCGAAATACACGCCAATATCTTTCGTTTCATCGACCCTGAGTGGTAGAGCATCCCGAAGGGTGTATCGAAATTGCACGTAGTGTGTTTTCCGGGAATAACTTAAACAGGGCAAGCCCTTTTACTCCCCATGTATTTTTGGGCATATTGTGGTACCTTTTTTCTGAGAAACTAATAGAAATATCGACCAGATGTTTGTATCATTTTGTTTAGTACTTTGACTTCTATCTACTGTACCAAAAGTATTTTATTATCCAAAAAAAGCGAATTATTGACGATTTTTTCCTGCCCATACATAATTTTAGACGAATTTTTGGACATTTTCTATCATGAAACAAAAACGATTCATTGTACAGCCTTAACCTTGGTTCAGTATATTGCCACATAACCATTCAGTATGCGCAGAAAAAAAAAACAGAAAAAAAAAACAGCGTGCTATCTTATGCCATATTGAAAATAATGGTACCGACATAACGGAGAATCTTGTTGCGAGAAAACTGAGTTCAAAGTAAACAGTAACATCAATCCCACATTTTTCACTCTCCCAACATTTTTAATACATTTTTAAACCCATTTTAGGATGAATTGTGAAACTGGAAAATATTCAGAAGACAATTTACTTTCATATTTGGAAAAGAAGAAAAATCTTTTTTTTTTTTTTCTTGAAGAATTTTCGCTTACCCTGTCCCCTTAAGGCCATAGTTTTGGAAGCACTTAAGAGTTGCTTATTGCTTCTGCACCGGTTCGAGAGTGAAAAAAATGTATTGTGGGAGGTCAGTGCAGTCCTTAAGACCGTTGACAGTTTTAAAGTTTAAGTTTTTAATAATAATAATCATAATTTATTGCACGCATGAACCAACTCGCCCAAATCAAGTTGTTGTCAATAAAAAACATCACGAGAATCAGGCCTGCCAAAGCATAATTGGGTTTGACTGGCAGTGCCAAATAACAAAATTTTCATTGTCGTTGCCTTTAAAGTGGCAAATAATCAACGGGACTTTTAAAGTACTTTATTTTCCTTATTTGCTCTGGAAGTTAGAATGTTTCCAAATTGTGTCCGATGAATCCACCCAGACAAATGTAGCAAGAAATGCGCAAACGAAAAATAAGGTTGTTCGCGCACTAATCGTTTTGTTGCCATTCAAGGGCTTAAACAAAAGAAAGCGCAGAAACCTAATACGTTGAACCCGGTGACTCATTTGCTCCCGAAGTCGTTAAGCTGCGGACGTGGTTAAAGAAAACAATAATAACGCATGCTGATCGCGCCACGCCAGTCGCTGGGTGTTCTGGAATGTTCTGCGCGTCCCGCACAGGCACGCGGAACATTTCTTTTTTTTTTTCGGCGACGGCATTTTTCATCCAGCGATAAAAACACCCCGACGGTGCACCGTGCCAAAGCCGCGATCGTGATAAGGATGCACGCCAGCGTTTGGCACCGTTTCAGACCTGCCCTGGCTGTTTGTGTTTTCTGCTCTTGACTCGCAGCTGTTTCGTTTTGCTGTTTCTAAACAGGCTCGCTGCGTACGTTGCTCCGTGCCTTGTGTACGTGCATTGTTTGCAACCACGAGGCCGCTATTCTCCCTGTGGAAATGCCGATTCTCAACCCGCAGGAGGCGTCCGTTCTTCCGCGTAAGGCGAGCTATTCAGGCAAGTATTCTGTGTTCTTGCTCCACCCATCACCTCCCACTTTCATATAATTAATTAATTAATTAATTAATTAATTAATTAATTTAGCGGTTGCATTCGTGACACGTCTCCCAGCTCGAAATGTTATCCGTATATGTGTAAGTCGTAAGCACGGTCAGCCTCAGAGTGAACGTAAAGATTCCAGGTCGCTGGGGTCTCCTCCCGGGGTCCGATTCATGATCCGCGTCGTCATTCGGATACCGTACTCTGCAGTTCCTCAGATTCGACGCACTCATTTAACCGAAGCCCATGGAAAATTATGTTCGGTGGACCGAGTGGAAGTGTATATTACCACCCAGGTATTACCGTTCGGCCGGCAAATCTCCCCTGCGCATAACTGCATAGTTTTCTGTTACCCTACCTACTGTGGTACTGACCGTTTGGATTAGCGGTGTCACCGTTCAGTAACTACCGATATCGTTCGGTAGTGTCTGAGTTTTGACTAATTAAATAACAAGTTTATTGATCGAGTGTCACTGCATAACGTAAAATACTTTCTGACTTGTGACAGCCTTAATAGTTGCGTGCACAAACATCGTTACTAACGCCTCAAACAAGAGGTTCGCTTGACTGACGTGCTGCATTGGACGTGTGGAGAAATGAAACTTGACCACGCGTTTCGGAGGGGCATGAGTGACTGTTTTCTAATCCTAGCTTTTAAAGAGAAAGAAAGAGCAGCAACGGTCACGAGACTAATATACTATCCGACTGCCCTGTGGCAATGAGCTCGAAATGACAGGCGCGATAAAAAAAAAAAGAAAAAAAAATGTATTCGCGATAAATCTGCACGCGAAAGCTCCCATGTACAGGCTGGATCTTTCTATTGCATTTTTTTTTATTTATTTATATATATATTTTTTTGCTCGACTGGTCGCTTTGCAAGAGAGTCAAACGCCTTTTCCTCCTCTTTGCCCTTGACTTCTTGCGACGAGCGCACCGCCGTTCTCGAAAGTGTCATTACTCATCTACACATTGTGTATTATGCCGTGGTTGCAGGCAGCGCACGTATTTGTCGTTTCCATTCTTTGCAGGATCTCTCGAGTCACGTTGGCGAGCGTTGCTGCGCGCATACGTTTTCGAAACGCCCAATGACACATCGTATATATATACACGGATGCCTATATCGTTTCGACGAAGCTCTTGAAAAGGCACGCTATACATCGAGTCCGCTTTCACTGGGCTTGAATTATTTCCTTTCCGCTTCGAACACTGTAGCTTACTTACAGTATACGGTGTGAAGGATCGCGTGCCTGGTCTGCGTAGTGATTGCTGGAAGGAAGGATATCGCGGCTCAGTTGAGGAAGAGTTTGCAAGCAAAATTTTTTATCCCCATGGGCGTGCGTGCTAGGCGGTTTCGTTAATTATTGCGAAGCTTGTGTTGCTTTTTCTTGCTTTTTTGACTTTTTGAGTGTGAATGCGAAACACGTCCAGCACCTCTAGGGCGTACCTTTAGTGTTCGTTATCTTTTGCGCCTCTTGTGTGCTTGCATTGCGTATGTCTAAGCATACCAGTCGTACAGACATTCCTATACATCCTGGATCGAGCGGTATTCTCGGTCTTTTAATTTCTGAGATATCACTTTCAGCGGACCCTGATAGGATAAGCCAGTGGGCACAGCTCTCGTCGCGTTATGGGGAGGCGTGGCGCCAACTGCCACGTCACCTAAAAGTGGAAGCATACTCGAAAGCGAACGACCGAGCTAAATTTACCGTTCGTGACGCACCGTGATGACGGCATGTAGGGAATACAGTTGTATTCGCAATCTTTCCAGAATCTGTTCTCCATTCAGCTTAGCCGATTACTTCGGATGTAATGACAACCGCAGTATCGCATATCCCCTCGCCCCCATGCAGCTATGTTTTCTCAACAAGACATTTTACCTCCTCACTGCAGTCTGCATCGCCACCGCTTGTGTGTTTGTGACTCTTTACGATCTCAATGCGGTGCGACTTGCCTTTGCCTTTTATATCTGCATAAGTTCGTGTGTGTATAGGACAGTGTGTTGTAGATTTTGCCCCTATGACGTTGTTTCTTTTCCTTTTCTTACTACATACATTTTTTTTATATTGTTGTTTCTGCTATGCGAAAATCAGTATATATGATAGGGTGACTACATCTCTTTCTTTTACTTTCATTTCAATAATAAAAAAGAAAGAAAAAAAGGCTCCAATGTGTGATATTTCTTTCGTTTAATGCGCATTATAAATTCTAATCACTTCGTGCAGACGGTGCAGCATAAGTGAGCAGTGGAAGAACACTTTCAGCGAAACTAGATTGCGAAGCTTTAAAACGTTTTTTTTTTTTTTCGTAGCGGCTGCAGCACGAATGTTTTCTGTTTGATGCACGTCTCATTATGTAAACATGAAATGCGCTTGAAGCCATTAATTAGGGGAAGCAGTGACAGCGTTAGTTTTTTTTTCACTGCCAGCACAAACGCAATTCTCATCTCAGTTTCTTTCGTTCTTTCTGAACAGTACACAAAAGTGTCAATTGCATCACACCCATAGTCTATTCAAAGGTCTAAGAATAGAGCGAAGTTGGGGCTGCCGTTATGCAATACAACGGTACGGAAGATGACACACAAAAGCGGCGTGCCAATTGTAAGCATTCGTGAACTCTTGAAATGCTCGCAGCATATGGGTATGACGTATTTAAAGTTCCTTAAATGATCTATTTCGCTATTTCGCGGCCTCTTGTGCGCCATTTTCATTGCGGCTCCAAGTAAAGTTGTCGCAACAATAAGGCCAGCATTCAAGGTCTGTCTGATTATCATTTATAACAAAGCCCCACTGACAAAACGGTAATCCGAGAGCATTGTCGGTAGCTTTAGCGAAAAATTCGCTAAATCTTGCAAGTTTTTAGTGCGTTTTCACATCCGGACCGCTGACTCGTCACCGAAGTAACTTTCAGCTTAAAAAAATAATAAGGAAGAGGGCTAGGAACAATTGAGGTGAGCAAAACACAAAAGCGTCAAAATTCCCAGAAAGCCAGAACTTTTTCCCAAATGGAATGTTTTGAGCCACGACTTGGCGACGCGTTGTCTTGGAAAAAGTTAACACTTCCCGAGACTGGTATCATATGAGTGTTAACTGAATAGCCTTCACTCGTTTGACGTGGCGGACATCTTGCTCCGTTTGGAGTATGTACAACGCATTTGCAAGAAGCACAAAAGAAACGAACGAGTCAAGCGGAAAGAGGGAGCACTTGAGGCATACAAAATTCAAAATACAAAAGCCGCAACGAGCATTGTCAGAGAACAGATTATACCAAAAACACTCGTGCGCTTCTATTTTGGTGAACGTTTAAAGAGCCGCGGTTAATAATAATAATAAAAAAATAGTGTAGGCAACAGTCATGAGCGATATTTTTAAGATATGCGTGTTTATAAATTATAACTGACTTCTCGTGCAAGGAGGCACGAGGTGCTGATCGATTCGGTTTGAGATTCAAAGAAACATCGAGGCTGTGAGAAACGACCTACAGGGAAGGGCTCTGTAAACTATTATTGACCGCCTCGGCTGCTCTGACGTACTAGACCGACGAGCCATTTGGCACTCCTCCGCCTTCATTGGAATGCGACCGCGTACACAGCGAATCGACTACTCGTGCTGGGTTGACCGTGTACCTACCGCGTCTCATAAGACACCAAATGTTGCAAATCTGTACGATAGCAGCTTTGCGCTGTGTAGGAGCTTGCATTTATTTATTTATTTATTTATTTATTTATTTATTTATTTATTTATTTATTTATTTATTTATTTATTTATTTATTTATATTCGAAATGTTTGCAACCTCCGTCAGTGTTTTTTTTTTTTTTTTTTTTTTCTTTTTTCAACAACCTTTGATCGTCTAATAACTTGCGTGTGCTACCATTTTTGGCGATTGCGGACGCTCCTATGGAACTTGCTTTCCTCGTTCCAGGGCTGACACCATGAGTGCATCGTACTAGGCCGGTGCGTCGTAATGGAGCTCTGGGATCGGAAAGCGAGGAAGGGCCGGCCATGACCTGAGGAGTAGCAGAGGCGCGTAGCACTTCCTCACCTCGCCGTGTGCCGTTCGGATGCGCGGTATGCGTTTCCTGAACTTGGGTAGGTGGCATAGTCGCTCGTGTGATGTACAGGACGGTGTTATTATTACGCGAATACGCATTGTTCCTGAAGCGATGATTACTGCAGAACTCGTAGACTTCAAATCTCACTCGATAATGCATTCTGTATGGACCTCTTGCTGAAGAATCGAAACTGCTGTCCGTATATACCTGATTTATTTGCAAGAACAAGTGCAGGTGTCAGTTGTGAACTTAAATCAGGCGTTGCCTCTCATTTTGTGCCGTATTGGAAGCTTACTTGTTTTGCCGATGTGGACGCTACGTGGAGTGTCGGGCCTTATCCAGCTGGTGAGAATGACTTAATCTGACATTCCGCGACTAATCGATGGGCCAAATAGGATCGCGCAGATTCCATTCGCATGCTGTCCTTATGACAGGCAGCGCTGATTTAGTACCTGTCTGCGTGAATCACAATTGTGACTGCTTCAGCCAAGAATGACTATTGCGAATGCTTATACTTTTATACTTTGCTTTTATGTGGTGTCGCGATTAGTATATCAAATGACACGGTCATGTATCACATTTTTTTTCTTCCTTAGAACGAGATAGAGAAACACAAATGCTTAGCATTGTTAGCGTCGAGGAATCCCCCCTCGAGGGAACGCATTCGCGAACACTGTGCATTGTGGGCAACGTTCTGACTCATCCGTTCTTTTTTTATGCAGCGCAGTATGTGTGCCTTCTTGTTCTCGCTGTATTCCATCGTGCGCAACCTTTTCTCATTTATCGTTTCTTGTCTGTCAAAGGTGGTCGACAGTGACAGCTCTCACATCGCACGCGTCTCGCTCCCGAAAGAACGATGACGTCATCGCCGCTACCGCGCGACGAGAAGGCAGAGCACACTGCGGCAAATCGCGACAGTTCCACGTTTAGAGGCTGTCGGCTTTCGGCAGCGCTGCACGCAACTAGTCACGTCGTGCGCGGTTGTGCTTGGTTCGAACAATTCCGACGACGGCACTGCCTAATGACCTGCTAGCATATGTATAAATGCGCTGTCGCGAGCTAGGGGATCAAACAGTGTGCGTCAGAATCATTACGCTTCTTAGATGTAAACAGACGGCGCACTATTATCTACTTACCGGGATTTCCGGTGCGTTCTCACGGACGCGCGTTTAGTATACTTCATTATATATTGCGTCACATTCGCTACCTTTCAGACGGGAGCGTCATGGCGTGCCGCTGAATTACGTGCTGTCGCATATACGTACATATCCTCGCGTGTACTTATATAGCAGCGATCGAAGGCTCAAATAAATTGCGAAAGCCAGGAACCTCTAAGCGGGGTCGCAGCTCTTTTTTCGGCCACAACGAGGCAGCGTACAACCCTGACTGTTTCGTAGTTGTTCAATAGCGAGAGAAAGAGAGAAAATCACATACAAGATGGAAGACAGGGAGTTTGTTTAAACAGATTAACCAGGGATGTTAACTGGTAATATAGGGTTTACTACTCTGAACTGGTGGTGTAGAAAAAAAAAAAAACGGTTAGAACGATAGTTGTATGGAAGAAAGGAGTAGGACACGGGAACGAGAGGGAAAGGGAATGGAAATTGCCCCTTCGAAGCGTTCCGCGCTTGGGCAAGCAGTGGAACAAGCACTGGAGCGTACGAATGCGTTTGGAAGGTTAAAACCACATGTGGTACGGAGCGGCTCCTGTCAATTCGTCAACGTCCTAACCCACGGCTCTGAATCAATCCTGCGGTGTAACTGAAAGCTTTAGCCGGGGACCGACTACGATTTCTCAAGTTAAATGCACGGCAAATGGTCAAATGTTCACTTTAAGCTACTTCTGTACTGTTTCCAGTGAAATATCCTGCGAGTAGGGAAGCACCGCTTTTAATGATCTATAGATCAGAATTTTTATTTGGGGTAAAAGTGGGGGTGAGTCAGCATATTTCATAATTCACAGGCGAAGCGTTTCGAAACTTTTCGCCTAATTTCCTAACCAACCGTACCTACGTAGGGGTAAGAAAAGTTACCCAAGTGTTCTGGCTTTTTGTAAAGCATGGATCCCATTCAGAAAGTGCCGGTGTGATTAATTTATCGGCTGAAATTCCGAGAATCGCGATAACTGCTATTATTGCGGGGTAACGGAGTCGCGATTTCGACACCTCAGGTTTCACTTTACTTTTTCAATATTTGCTACACGGCCTGTGATACGTGTGAGTATAGGTTAGATGTAGCGTTCTTCCGATTTTTCTGCTTCACTTATAGGGTAAATTATTGTCTCTTAAAGCAAGCCTGATAATGTGAACGATATATGCCTATAGAAAAGAAGCTCGATCTCGTCACTACAGTCTCTCGCACAACATTTATCATATGAAACCAACATCAACATCAAAGTTAAATAGTTATACTTTTTTACTGCGACAGCAGTTAGAAGCTCGAAAGGGGGCTTGACGCGTCTGTTCGTCCTAATCATTGCACTAACGGCCATGAAATCGTCGTCTGTTAAGCTCCGCTTTCCCCGCTACCAGCACTTGAATTCGAATTCACCCCCTCAGCGGCAATGCGTAGCCAGGGGACTTCAAGGAATTGCTCGGGACATCGCGCTTGCTCTCTGTAAGGCACCGGAGTATTTGTAACCGTCGTTTGTGCGTGCTTGATCCATACCTGCAAACTGCGATTGCCATCAAAGCTCTCCCAATGTGGCGCTACACTGCTGTGGCGGCTACGACTGGTCGTAGCTTTCGCAAACTCGTACTCGTTCCCCATTGGAATGAGTTCAGCATTACGTTGATTGAAACATCACATTGCAGCTTATGGCACGTTCGAGTGGTCGTATTAGAACGCTGCGGTATAGCGCTACAAATGTCATATTATAAGGCTGCAACCAAGCTTTATTTCCAGATGACATAGTCTTCACTCTTTTGAGCCCCGTAGCCCTCCATGTGCTGCTTGAATGCTCGTGCAAATTTGCACCGCCGTCACAAAAAAGCCGAACGAGAGCACGCTGTCCTCATTTCCTTCTTATTTTACTTCCCCCCCCCCCCCCCCCCCTTTGCCAACCATTTCATATTCCAAGGTAGCAAACCAGATTTTTTTGTTTTTATGGTTAGCCTCCTTCCTCTCTTTCGTCCCTTTCTCACCTTATTAGACTGCACGTTATGTTGACGCTCTGAACTTGACACTCAAGAGTTTATCTCCAGTGTTCACGAAGTGTTTACGTACACTCTGTCGCGTGAAACGTTCACGCTGCGTCGCTCACACAAACGTCGCCGCGTCCGTTTGCCTCGCATGTTGCAGGAGCCCGGAGACCTCGCTGCCTTGGGGGCGAAACAGCGCGGTCGCTGACGCGTCGCGATGAACGGCTGGGCGACGAAGCGGCGGCCACGTGACAGCGCAGAGCAAGTGGCAGCTGGCCGGGAAAGTCATCGACAGCCGCGAACAATGGCTCTTTTCGGGTGCGCAGCCGCCGTTCATGCAGTTTCCTGTCCTCGGAAATAGGGCGTTGCGTGCCTGGCGTAAGCATCATAAAACGTGAATTGGTTGGGCTTGGGCCCTTTGATGCTTATCTTTTTTTTTTTTTTCTACTTGAAATTTCATCCGCTGTTCCGTGAAACAGTGCTAGGTGTATTACCGAAATGCGTCTCAACATTGTGGCCAAGCGGGCGGCTGTATAGTCACCCACATTTCACAAAAATGTTTGTTACAGGCCTCTCCGCTATTCTTTCCGTCTTTCATTTACACTTACCCTTCCCCCAGTGCAGGGTAGCAGACCGGGATGTCTTCCGATTAACCTCCTTGCCTCTCCCCCACCCCGTCTCTCTACATTTCCCAATTAGACCCAAACAAATCAAATACAAAATACTTGCGCTCTATTCACGAACCTTCAGTGATGACGACGACTATGATCACGCATGTTCTTTTGTGGCGTCAGGTATGGCGATAAAGCGAAGCAACAGCAAAATTTAACATTGCTTCGATGAACACGGCAAACGATTTCTTTGATCAAGTGTAACGTGGCTGTGAAGGAGGCTAAAATTCATTTTTTTTTTGTATAGAGAGAGAGAGGGAGAGAGCAAGGAGAGGAAAGGCAGGGATGTCAACCAGATAAATGCCTAAAATTCAAGTTCACCTAAATATGTGTAGGTGCACGTACGGCGGCATTATGTATTGATGGCTAACTAATAAGGAGTCATGATATGGCGAAGTGCTGCTTTGCCAAAATTTTAAGTAAGAAAGGACGTCCATTAAACATCGCGGCGTTTGCACATAGAATCGCGCACGTCCTAGACCATGTTGTACACATGACGATGAGGAAGTCCGCAGAAATTGCTCAGTTTTATTCTCGCAATTTTACGTGCCGCTACAGGATCGTGGTCGAGCGGTTGAGCATTTTTCTTTTCTGGACAGCAGTACTCAGGTAAAGTAATTGCTGGCCTAGACTGCCATGCAAACACAACTTGAAGGACAATGATGACGATGACATTTTGTGCTGTGGTGATTTATCTGGTGAAGCTAAGTGAATCTCTAGAACATTTCTCTTTAGCGTGTCGGCCGTTTTACTATTCAAAGATGTTTTTTTTTTCTTGAAAACCCTTCCGAAAGCTTAAATTGAACGTGATCCTTCCGATGGTGCTTTCTCTTGGTACTACCGAACTGGATTTAAACACAGGAACGTTTGTGATGCTCTGCTTTTTTTCTTTTCTTTTCTTTTTTTTTTTTTTGGCAGACAAGAAGGTGTGCAGGCTAAAGCTTTTCTTTCTGTTTAATATTGTCATGTTTCCTTACAGCAATATTTAGTTATTATTCAGGTCACCTAGCTTTTATTTTCACAATTTTCAGTTACTAATTTCGTTTTTAGTTATTTTCCTCAAAATCTTATTTTCTTGAATCCTCGTAGCGCCCTGTTCATGGCTGATTCCCCAGAGCGTGGAACAAACCTGTGCCACTAGCTGAACGTCGCTTACGAAGAGACACGAGTCACGACTGTATTCATTCTCCCGAAACTACCACCTTCCTACAGATGCTCTGGCGTTTTGTGGTGTCCGGTGACTCCTTTATTAACTGATATGCGAAGTTTAAATGATAAACTTTCTTGATTAAATTCCTTTTTTTTTTTGCATTTCAAAACCACTATGAATGTTGCTTTCGTATTCTGTATATCATCGCGATAAAATAGCGCTGCCTTGCGACTCGCTTCTGCGTAGCCCCGCTCTAGACAAGCAAATCCTGGCTGTCCGGTGTGCCCGCGACCGGGCTGGTGGGCTAGACCTGCCGGTCCCGACGTGGACCTAGTCGTTGGCGCGACGAGTTCGTCGTCCTCGCCGGACCTGTAATAAAGTTATTTTCACTCCTCAAATCAAATCAACCTGTGTCATCAGCAGTGCCTATGGTTACGCTCTTTCTTTTTTATTTAATTCCGCAAATGCCAGTAGCGTCGCTATTGTTAAGTAAATATAGTTCTTACGTCCAAAAAAAGTATCCTTGGTTATAAAAGGACACCATGCTCCTGAAGGTCTCCAGCATGCATGATCGTGAGTGTTTGCACCAAAACACGTGACAGAAAATTTAAATGTTGAGCCACTTTATCCTTCATGCTTAATTATTAAACTTATTTCTTTTCTCTGAAACGACAGAGTCATATTCTATGTGCACGCGTTGCGTGACACGTGAAATATACATTTGTAAGGCCCCTTTTACTGTCCTTACACACAATATTTGGAATGTTAACTTCCACACAGTTTCTTATTCTATTTGACTTTATTTTGCAATCGACCGTTTCCTTGGCTTGCGACTTTCGTAGCTTATAGTTATATAGCGCGAGCACAATTTCCGTGGGTCGACTCTGTGAACTGCCGCAGCTGCGGGTGAAGTTTATGTATCTCCTTAAAGCATATACTGTTACAATACTGTTACAGTACTGTTACGCATACTGTTACAATGTGTCGCACTGGTTACTCTGTTTAACTATTGCAGATGTAAGGAAGCACCTTGCTGACCTGTTCGGAACGACAACTGCCTTGGACACCAAGATCACCAAGAAGGCAGTCACTTAGTAGCTTGCCGAGTTTGCAACGACTGGTGGTGACCAACCTGTTTTATCACCACCAGGTGACAAAATCAGCTGACAACATCAGGTTATGTAATTCATGCTGATTCACACCTGGATTACATGAGAAAGAAGAAGACGGCGTGAAGACGTGGCTCACAGCAAAGGAATTCCCACAAACAACAAGCACTCTGCGTCCGGCATTCGCGCTGCTTATTTCATTTTTTTTTTCGTATGCCGTCTACCGACCAGCCACCATGAGCATAATCTTGTATGACGCACCGTGAATTCCATCGACACATGAATTCGTATGTAATTTTATACTTTGCATTCTAGCGTTCACGCGACGTAGCCGCTCAGTAGTATAGCGACCTTGTAATTAAAAGCTTGACATCACTTGGATGCAGCAATCCCCGCACATGTGTTCTTCTTTGCAAACTGCAGCCATAAAGAAGAAAAAAAAAAAAAAAGGGGGGGGGGGGGGGGTAACTGACGCATGCATAGATTTGAAAGTCGTGGAGCTTGGCGCATAAACGGATGAAAAGCACGAGGAATGGCGTGTGGGATTGCGTATCTTCCCTCTGTATCTCGCTTTTAACCCCATCGGTCTCTTGGGGTCACGTCATTTTAAGCCAGTCGTCGAGCCAGCTCAGGTGTCGTCATTTTCCTCCAATGGTAGGGGCCCGTGCAAGTGCCGTCATATTCGGCCAATGGGGACGCTCCAAGGGCTCCATTGTACTTGCCTCCGGCGTTGCCTGGACCTGGAACTGCAAAACAGTTTTGCTCGGGACCAAGCTCAACTACCTGGAACCGTGCCAGCCTCCCGTTGCACTTTCGGGAAGAGTCAAGCAGGGGGGGAGACGATAGCTCGACCTGCGGCGCATGAGGTGGGGATAATCAACCGTTTTGACGAGACCGATATCACGGTCGACGCGCCCCTGCGCACCAGGATTGACAGGTGACGGCGAGTGGGTGAGCTCGGAGAACTTGCCGGATGTCCGTATCTAACAATCTGTAATTCTGTTTCCCGCCATCAGTTTGCTGCGGTTCAAGCGCGTTGCATGCGCTGTGTGTGACATCAGCGTGTAATATTTTTATAATGCGTGTTAATAAAGCCTGCATGGAAGATTCACCTGTCATCAATTACCCACCATAAAGCACTCTCATGTTAATCCACCATCAAAACTCGGCCTGCCCAGGTTGAGCAGAGCAAGGCTCTACAACAGAATTTCGGCGACTGGAGTTCTGTCGGGAATGTTGTAAGCGTTTTTGTGAAAATGCGGAAGGTTTCATGTGATTATTTTAATTGGTAAAAAAGAAAAACAAGTCGCCATCACTGCACATTACATGCACATAAAAATAAACTCTTAAGCATCATTTAGAACTCGTTTAGCACTCATATAACAACGATACAACGCATATAACACAGGACCACGCGCATTCTAACTTTCAGGTTAATTTAACTGTGTTATATTCGGATGCGCATCCCAATTTATAAAGAGCATGAAATCTTACCAATAATGAAATTAACGTAAGCTTCGCATGGCCATTTTTTATACAAATCCACACATCTATATTTCCCTTCTGTCATTTTCTTTTTCAGAGAAGCGATGAGAAATTATTAAGTAACTCGTTTTGAACCGAATCAAATCAAGGTGCCATGAAGCATAGCATTGTTAAAAAAAGAACAAAAAATTGTTCTCATTTTTATTTCTTATTCTACTTCTGATTTACGTTTTTATGAAGTTATTATCTGCAGAATGAGATCCTTATGCATGTCATATCCGTAGATGGCGCTTAGTTTCCATTTCTTGTATCTTTCGTTCTCTATCGTTTCGCTTTAATCGTGATTTTATTCATTTGACAGAATCTCTTCTCCCGCAAACGTAAATGTTCTTACAACTTTCGTCATGGACGCTTCTCTTTGTCAGGGAAACTAGTCCGAGACAAATTCCCTTGTGTATAATTTCGCTTTCTGTATCGGATTTCTGAATAACTGCATGAATAAACTTTGTCTTGTCTTGTCCATTGGGGGGCGAGGAAAGTTGATATGCTGCGGAGCGAGGCTTTTCTAAACCACTAGGGAAATTACAATGTTAAAACGCCTATACCTAACTGATCCCTAAGCACTTTTTCCTAGCTTTCTGACACAATGTATCTTTTTTCTTCTTTGTTAGTACGAACTTCTTTTTTAGAAAAAGAAGTTCAGTACTAGAATAAGTGTATTCGCCTCGATAAATTGTGTTAACCCAACATAGAGAGTTGTCTCTATTCTGCTGCTAAGCGAATAGAGACAACTAGAAAAGTAGTAAGAAAAAAATAAAAAAAACGTTTAAAACGTTGGAACGTCTTCTTGTGCCGCCCATTGTTCTACAAGAGAAGCAGCGTTCTTGGATGATATATAACGGTGCGTGAGACAGTCCACATTTAGATAACTGGTTAACCTTAACCAAGGTGCACCTAGCTGAAACAAAGGAAGACGAACTGGCCGACAATAGAATTAATACTTTCAATGATGTACAATGTCACAGTTAATACATATTTGAATATAAACGTCGAAACGGAGCGTGTCGAGTCGAAATGCACATACGTATATAAGGTCTTCAATATTTAAAAACGAATATTCTTCTTGGCCTATCTAATGTGCTCGTTCGAATTTGCAAGTACTCATTTGTCAAACAACGAGAAAAGCACACCCATAATGCGCAGTGATGGGCCGAATTAACTTGTTTTTTATTTTTTACATTGTACTTGTACTCGAAGTGCCTTTTTTTTTTCTAAACTGAAAAGAAATTCAAAGAGATTTATCAACTTGATAACCGTGGCGGCTTATTCTTTTTCAAAAGATTATAAGTGTAAGATAATAAACGTTGCAGGTTACGATAACGCGGGGCGTAGTTAGTTAAATAGAGTAAATGAAGTCTGATGCATTGTACCAGACACACTGGAACATAACAGATACAAAAGACTGGGAGAAGTGTCACCAAAGGTTACGTATAGTGAATTGTTGCGTATACTGAATACTATGAGCTCCGGGCCATCGGTACAACCTGTCCTTTCTGCAATCACCCAGTTATTGCCATTGCAGATCTATCGTACCTCATCTCGTGGAGTTGTCTCGGACTGCGCTCATCAAGGCGCCACTGTCAGTCAAAAGTGGGGTTGCATCCAAGCCGCCCGCCTGACTACCGTCTGTGGATCTATGGCCCGCACAATAGATTGCTTTTAGACTTCACCGGACAAAGCCAATTATAAATGTACATATAACTTGCATCTATTAAGCGTTTTATGCCGCAGGACAAGCTATACCGAATCCCGACATAGACGCGTATACTGAGTTTCTAACACGTACACTGAGGCTAATGAACGCGCGCGCAGACAAGGAAAATACACTGATGACATAATACACGATCAAATAATGTTGAACTCAAACATCCGCTGTTTTAGCGGCGCAAACACTTGTGATTGCAAGCATTGACGCCTGCTGTTAACTGCTGTGTCATGCGGCCCACTGTTGCGCAGTTGTGTGCCGCTAACTTCTCTTTGTTCCCGGTTGTGTGTTGATTTTGAGCCGAATCGATGTACAATGAAGCATTGTTGAGCGTCGGTGTAGCAGTATTGACCAACCGGAGGCTTCCTGACAGCGCTTTGACGGCAGCTATGAAAGTCACCGTCTATCGAAGATCTGAGAGCATTGTGTTTGAGCAATATTCGTTTTATTGTTGTTACTATTGTGTAAAAACGAGTAGCCGTTGCCATTATTGAATCTCTAAATCTGTCTTCAGTTGTCATTTCCAAAAAAAAAAAAAAATCGTTGCCTTTTTCTTGAATAAATTTAGGAACTCAATTTTCAGGCAGACATTTCAGCGCTGTTTTACCTTCCCGAGGCCCGTAAATATAGTTCGGAGAAATGATAGCTCTTCGAGTCGGTTTTTATTACGCAATAGTATATTAAGAACGCACGCACGCATGAACGAACAAGCAAGAAACAAACAAGAAACAAACAAACAAACAGTAGCTCAAAAAACAATGTGAATAAACGTTATACGTTAGAATGTGCGTTATAGCATCGTGTGGAGGATTTCCATGTTGATGCTGTGTCCTGGATTTTCATCTCGACAAAGGCGCTGTAAGGTTGCTTTTCGTCGTCTGTGACGACGCGATAGTCTAAATAAATCATTAGTGTCAATTTTCTCGACAGCTGACGGCAAGAAGATGAATGACCTGCTTTCATACACTCGTATGCATCTCCATGCATATCCTGGGGAAATATTTTAATTAATGGCTTTCGGATTAGCTTTGAAAGGCATTGTTCAGAGTGAATTTGCAATACAGGCATACATTACAATGCACAGGTACACTGTAAAAACAAGCCGTCACATTAACGGTCATTTTTATATATCATTTCTGACAAGCCATCGGCGTCTTTGCGATAACACGTTTCTATCGCCGTGAACGAGGAGAGAAGGATCGATGGTCACGACAAACACACACACACAACACACAAACACACACACACACACACACACACACACACACACACACACACACATATATATATATATATATATATATATATATATAATATATATATATATATATATATATATGTGTGTGTGTGTGTGTGTACGCACACATGCACATGTACGCACAAAATAAAAAAGAAAGAAAGAAAGTGCTCGTACGTGATGATAACGCGATTCGATTGGCTGCCGGGTGCAGTACGTCGCGTGGTGTACGCCTTCCACAATTACGGCCTGCCATCATTTTGAGGGTTAACGCTGATATAATCTCGACCGGGTGAGGTGGGTCGTCACCGCAGGAATCAGGAGACGGCGATGAAGGCGGGCATCACTTCATTGGTACATGGTTTTGACTCTATCCGAGTCTCGAGCGGTTCTGATCAACATGGGGGCCAGAACGGCCTTAAATCCTCTCGTGGTGGCCGATGTTTCGTTCGGGGAAGTCCTCTCTCCGGTGGTCAAGTTGACGACCTCCTCTCCTTCGGGTCCTCCTTCTTGGTAGCTCGCCGTTTTCGTCTGTTCCGTAGAGGTGAGACGCTCTCTCGGGGATGAAGGGGTTATCTCGTCACGGGAAAAGCGCTGGGGCTTGCTTCCCACATTGGAGAGATACAGATTCCAGGAAGATCATAACCTGCCGATGACTCCTTCGGGGAACGTGTGGAAGTGTCAGACCTCTGTCGGGCGGTCAAGTTGACGACCTCCTCTCCCTCGGGTCCTCCTCCTTGGTAGCTCGCCGTTTTCGTCTGCTCCGTAGAGGTCAGACGCTCTCTCGGGGATGAAAGAGGGTTATCTCGTCACGGGAAAGGCGCTCGAGCTTGATTCCCACATTTGACAGGTGCAGTTCCAAGCCGATCATAACAACGCTTGGAAATAAGGCTGCCAAAATATTTCCCGTCATTTACTGCAGCATATTTTACACCCTATAGTATCAGGTGTACATAGAGTACCGCACTGACGCGGTTCACGAGCGCGGATTATACTCCTTCGAGAATAGAAATTGGGGATGCGCACGTGATTGCTTGCCGTGGCAGACTATACGTGCAAGTATGCGGTGCACGACTGGTTTGATTGTAACAGTATAAAACGTTCGCTCAATTTATTCGACGTGGGTGTATACTGATGTCGCGACGGGCGCTGGCGTTTGTTGAGACATCGACTGATCGATTAAATCCGCTCTCTCCCGTCTGGTCGCTTGACATGTGCTGGCAATTTTGCAAGCCCCAAGGAGCGGCTACCGAAGAAACTACCGCGTAAGCTGTGTGCACGTGAGCCTAAAGAAATAACGATGATACAAATGTATGCAAATGACGGTGCTCCGCGAAAAGCAAACAGCGAAGCGCTCTTCCCGTGATTGACGGTCGCGATGTTACGAAGCTCTAAAGCTGTTGCGACGCCGCACCCTCTTTGCTCCCTGCGCTTTCTCCTGCCTGTAAAGAAGAAAAAAAAAAGTCAGTTGTTGCAGGATGCAGAGCGTATTTCTCTTTTTCATACGATAGTACCACGTTAAAATCTGTTTCTCGCATGGTTGCGCAAAGACACGTCGTTGATCCGCCAAAGGACGACATTTAAGTTTGAGCACCCTCCGTCCCAGCCTCCTTCCCGTTCATTATTCTTGATCTCTATATAAGGACGCATAATGCCCTTAACATTTTTATCAATAAATGAGTGACACTCGCTCGGGTGCTCACTTGCTTCTAGCGCTACGTACTCGTATCCCAGATTGATATCTTAATCTCCCAGTCGCCCAGCTATCAACAACTATACTCCAGTCGCACAAGTTCACAGACTGACGCTTACGGTGGAGGCCTTGCGCAGTGCCAGCGCCTGGGAGCGTCAATTTACCTATCTAGTAAAACTAAACCCGTGAAACAAGTCCAGGTATAGCTTGAGACTAAATTCATTTCGGACATGCCACAAATAACACTGCCTGGCCTTCTGAGACTCTCGAGGGTAGCACCTCCTCTACGATATATATATATATATATATATATATATATATATATATAATTCTTTTTTCCATCACATGTAAACTTTCGTCATCACGCGCCGGACTTGCATCTTAACAGGAAGTTTTATAAATAGCGTTCCCAAGCGGCAATGCGTACTCAAACACCCAAACTTCTTTGTACATCTCTTGCGTTATTGTGTACGCCTAGCGGATAGCGCCCTCTATATTTGGGTCCCGGAATTCTAGAACTTACTAATATTTTATCATTATTTTCAGTCTTCTCGGCGACTTCTACCTTGCTTATTTTGAGCACACACCGTGAACAACGTAAACGGGCAAGATACGTGGGACATCACCGTGTTAACTCTGTGGTGCCCCACGTATACCATAGGCTCTATGCTTTTGTAATACCTCACAAGTCTGATTTAAGCATGGCAAACTTAAAACATAGCCTATAGTAGCATTTTTGATACGCTGGAAAGAATTTTCAGTTGTGTATTGTTCAGCAAACCAATTACTAATTAAGGAATAACACTACTAATTAAGTTATCACTCAAATAAAATATCACTTTTTTTGCCAGAAATAAAGGTGGACAAATCGTTCTGATTTTCCTTGATGTCGAACTGTGTTTGGGCACTACGTGGTTAATGTATAAAGTAAAGACTGCGACGGAACATCGTCTGGCGTGGGCCGAGCATTCTCAAACATAAATACGTACGCTTGCAAAAACGAACGATATTCATATTTATTTATATTTTAATCTGAAGCGACTGTGTGTCTTTATGTTTCGGAAACTGAACATAAGATTCATTGCTGATTTTTTTTTCTATTTTCACCGTTCTACACCTCTGCCTCGTAAGCAATACTGGATGACGTTCGCGGACTGACTCTATACCGACACTATACATAACGAAACACAGTTTCATTCTCTACCGAAGCATCGCTGCCTGCGGGCATCGATGGCTCAGTTTAGAGAGGGCACTTATGTGCTCTTGGTAAACAGCCGTGCTTATCGCGACGGTAAGAGCGTTCAGCGAACGAATCAGCAATATGATGAAGGAAAAGTACCCAAGTCAAGTTCGTGTTTCCGCGAACATTATTTATGTTGTCATTTTATCCTTCATAACTTCATAATTTGGTTGTTTCACTCGTGACACTCTTCTCGGGTCTGCCTTCTTTCTATTTGCCATCTTTTGTTTCTCTCTCTCTCATCTTCTTCTTTCTAAGATTTCTTTCTTTTATCTCTCCTCACTTGGGCCACGGGGCTTTCACGAGCCCACCACGAGGAGACGAAGGAAGTTGCAGCGCCCGCGGAATTTCTATTTCATCTCCTAAATTCTCTTCGTACTTATACAACAGGTACTATACCGCCGCTAAAGAACCACGAAGTCGACCGATCGCGTCGTTGCAGTTACTGTACTGCACGCAACGTCGATTAAATGTACACGCAGTTTCGTAGGCGACGTGCCGTCCACAAGGCGATAGAAGAAATTAGATTTGCATGCAATGCTGTCTTCTTCTTTCAGCCGTCGACCTTTCGAGTGAGTGTTTTGACACGGCTCCGTCTACTTTGATTTCTCAAAACCGGTCCTCGAGAAGGCGATGACATTTTGGCACAACAAGGAAGCCACTTGTGTGCACAACGGATCGCGTTCTTGTATGGCACTCGGCGTGCTCGTCGGAAGCGTGGAGTGGGCCTTGGCATGAAAGACCTCCCTGTTGTACGACGTGTATAAGTGGCGTATCCTGGTCAACGAAGACGTGGTTATGAACTATAGAGAACAAAAAAAAAAAAAAGAATCTATGATCTGTGTTTGCCCTCGAAGAAGACGTGTTTGCCACTTATATGCTCCGCATCGCAATCCTACTTGTATGAGCGTCGTATATGTTTGCCATTTTGTGTCACATACACTTTGCGTGCGCTATACCCTCTTAGTATTTAACGGTCGCTTGCGAGTGAGTACTTTGCAAATGGCGATCGTTTATATATATACGAGCACTTGTTCTGTGACTTGTATTTTAATCGCTGTAGCCTTTCGTGGAGAGAGAGACAGCGAAAATATGTTTATTGCAAGGCAGAGATTCTTTTTTTCTTTGCCGCGGTGCATATGACCGCTGACATGCTACTCTCTATAGGGACGTAAAATGAGATAAAGATTATTCCAGAGGAGAGTTAGAAAAAAAAAAAAAGTCGAATAAGAAACGTTCGTGAGTGAGCCTGATAATTACATTTACAGGTGAGAAACGTTATAACGACGTTTGCACTACTGTGGTTTGTGTCAATCACAGGCGCGCAACCTATCGTTTCTGCCGTTCCTTCATGGCGGGAAGTCATTATTTTGACGGAAACTTCGTTTACAAAAAAAAAAAAAAAAAAAATAAAGGGGGGGGGGGGGTGGTAGAGACATAGAAAGAAGACGTGCAGTTGATGCGGTGCAGTATAAAGGTGGTTTAAGAGCACTGACATCTCAACGCCAGAATATCATGCCAGATTTTTTGGAGCGCTACACAGAATTGCAATCGTCGCTTGACCGCTTGTGATTGGCTCAACGATGAACGTTTTATTGTGTGTGTACCAGTGCAAAGTGTGAGCCTCTCTCTCTCTCTCTCTCTCTCTCTCTTACACGATGTGATATTAGAGGTTTGCGCCTTATGGTGGCTACACCTTGTCTTTTGGCGAAGAAAAATATTGTCACAATATTTATTATAAAATTCGGCACATGGTTATCACAAAACCAGTCAGTCAGCAAATACCACAAAGGTCTGTAGATTTATTTATTTATTTATTTATTTATTTATTTATTTATTTATTTATTTATTTATTTATTTATTTATTTATTTATTTATTTATTTATTTATTTACACTGCAGCCCAATATAGGGCTATAGCAGGAATGAGAACATTATACATTACTACACAATAAAAACAGATGAGTCCAGGGACCCACAGAAGGTGAACATGTATACAGTTGCATATAAAAACACATGTGCTTCGTATTGTCCGAGAACACATAAAGAAGTTCAGTTACACAGACGAGTGCACATCCCTTAAGTATACCCATACATAATATACTACATAAACATATGACCCACAACTAGCATAGACTTACCGCGGGTGTTTCAGCGAATACTTTATAATTTTTTTAAAAGTTCCCTAAAGGCAGATAGCACAATTATAGTTCATGAGCTGATCTACTCGAAGAGGCGAGCATTACTTACACAAAAAATTGAAATGCATAATCGACAAATTAACAAAAATTCACTAATTAAATTTTTAAATAATTACCTTATGGCCCATATTGCAATTCACAAATTCTAGCCGTGGAGTTCGCAAGGAGGTTCCCCTTGGAACGAATTCTCAGGATGACACCAGTTTCGAGATATTCGCCAACTTTGCGGAGACATGCATTGGCGTTCCAGTTACTTTTGTGCTTCAATTCATAAAACGACGTTTTGTTTAAAAAGTAACTGGAACGCCAATGCATGTCTCCGCAAAGTTAGGGAATCAATATCTCGAAACTGGTGTCATCCTGAGAATTCGTTGCAAGTGGATCCGCCGTTCCAAGTGGATCCTCACCTCAACTTCCAACGTGAGTCACTTCGGAGCGCGTAAACGGAACACCGAGGAATAAAACTGAACCAGTTTAAGTTGGAAGCGTATTCTTACAAAACGATAACTATATTAATTTACTCGAGGGGGGAGGGACCTATGTGGGTTAAATATAACGCACACACGCCCACGCACACACATACAGAGCGAGCTGCGCTTTTTTAATGTCACTCGAGTCATTTCATGCAATACATAATGCTTGGACCTTGAAAGCTTGTCGTATGCGTTGGTTATACTTCTGCTGGAATGGAGGGAACGAATGATTTTTTTTTTCTTTTTGTTTTTGCGCACCTATATATCCCGCTTTACGGGACTACTTCCAGGAGCGGCACCGCAGGCGTGATTCGGTTCGGCTGCTCTTCGCATTCATAGCCAGAAAAGGAAAAAAAAAAAAAAAAGTTGTCCTCGAACATAGTGCCACCCTGAGTGGCAGGCAGGCGCAGACGGAGCGCGCAATGCAGTCACGCTGAGGATGGACGGTTGTCGAGGGTGAGGGATGGGGGACGCACGGGGGGGGGGGGGGGGGGCGGCGATGCACCAGCACTTTTCGCTTAGCCACATCCGACGGCGGCCAATGCCCACGCTCGCTTCCTTCCTTCGTCCTCGAGTATAGATGTGGGCGCATTGCTGGCACCCGGCTGGTCGGGACTCGACAAGACGTGACTCGCATATCCTGCCTCGGCGCACCCGCACGAGAGAGAAGTGAAACGAGCGCTGCTGGGAGCGCGTGGAGGGCACGAGGCTCAGATAGGACTACGTAGGCTTTTTCTGAGACGAAGGGGAGGGGGGGGGGGTACATTGGCTGCAAGTGGAAGAAGGATGCTGTCGGCACCTCATGCAAATTGAAACGGATACGAAGTACGTTTAAGGGGATGATATCGGGCAACCCGGAGGGAAGATAGATGAAGGGGGGGGGGGGGGGGGGACGCGGAGGAGACAGAGTTACGAAGCAAATAGTGACAGGGGCCATATATATGTATATCTCGGAAATGGGGAAAACAGAAAGAAACCAGCAGGTGTTGCTGAATAGATGTCTAGCGCAGCATTAGGCGCACCTATGGTACTCCTAATTTCATTCATGTACTGGAGCGCATTATGCAGATGAACTTATTATATATTTTTCTTATGCCATTCTGATAACCGTCCTCGATCGTTTGGTTCTACGCGTGTCAGCAATGTGCGCAGGTTTGCACTGAGAGTAAGTGTGATTGAAAGGCCCACGTGCCTGTGCTGATAGTGCCCTGCCTACGCCTCACTTATACATGTATATCTCTCCACTTGACCCGTTCCTTCGGTGTAGGGTAGCAAACCGGACATGGGTCCTGTTGACCTGCCTAGCGTTCCTCTTCCCTCTTTCTATACACTGATGTAGATGGGCTAAGAAATGGGGCTTGCTGATTTTTCGTTTGTGCAAGGAGGAGGGTTAGGTGTGTGTGGTACGTATTAGAGCTCATTAGAGGGAGAGAGAAAGGGAAAGAAAGACAAGGAGGTTGGCCAGTGTAAGTACCGGCTGGCTACCCTGTGCTGGGGAAAGGGATAAAGGGAAAGAGCTCGTTAGAACCATGTGGTATAGCCTTGCGGGACATGAAAATGTAGGAAGATTCCGACTTTGTTGTTTACGCTGCTTTACTATTAAAAGGTTTCCCAAGAATCTCGAAATATGCGTCTTATTGGTTTTGCCTGTGTGCTGTACCCGAGTCAAGGATCCGAATTTTCTACTTTGTGTTGACCACCACACTCCTCTGGCATTGGATTATCATTGTCCAGCTCGTTTCGAGGACTGTAGAAAAGGGCCAGAAAGCAGCAAGAGAAATGTGGAAAGGAGGTCAACCAGATGAAAGTCTGGATTGCTGCCCTACATGGGGGAAAGGGTTGAGGACAGAAATGAATAAATAAAATTGAGCAATGCGGGCACACATTGTATACCGTATACGATGCAAAGGAAGGAGGAGCACAGATGGTCAGGCATGTCGGCAAACTTCAATTTCAGCACTGCTTGCGCCTTGGTATAGGATCCCTTCAACGAACATGGCACATGGATACGCGCGTCATCGAAAAAGTATGGGCAGTTGCACAATGAACGCGTCACGGAAGACCGTGCTCCAGGACGCTTTCGCGACAGGAACACTTTCAAATCTGTGTGATGCTTTATTCAATCTTCGCTTTTTCGAGCCACTTGGTTGTTGGATGTTGCGCTTTAAAAACAACATTTACTCGGGCGTTGACGCAAAATAAAGCGGGCCGATCGTGGAGCCAGCTAGTTATCAAAGGCGTGCGTGCGGCAATCCTGATACCAGTGCACGACGTATGTCCTCGGAAGGGCTCTAATGCTATTTATAAAGCAAACCGATCCCGGACGCAGCGTTGTCTAATAATCGTGGCCGTGGGCCGATCCTGATTATTCTGTCGGCATTACAGTCACTCAGGTGTAGCATCAAAACCTTTTTTTTTTTTTCTCTCCCCTTACGGTATCCCCCCAAGACACCATACCGAAACGTTTCCTTTCCCGCGGGTTCATGCTATCCCGCCAAAGATCGATGCGGGCCCCGTTTCACCGTCTGTCCGTACGTCGCTCGTGAGTATGACTTAACACTCGTTAAGCACACGACCGAAGGGAGAGTCCTCGATCCTTAATACGAGGTGATCTGCACCCGGACCAAGCAATGCATCCTCCCGTTAGCTGCGAAGGACCAGCGGCTTCCGAACGCAGCGCGCTCGGAGGCGTAATGGGGGAGACCGGTAATTTATAGGCGCTCGGCGGCCGGCAACGGAGAAGCGTATCGATTTAACGGCCCCCGCGCCGCTCTAATTGCATTCTTCGCAGCGGTGGGAGCTGTCCGCTGGCGCGGATCGGCGACCCTCGGCCACTCGCTTGCCGCGTGCGGCTTTCGGCGACTCTTTCCCTGTGGACTGCGTGCGTGCGGCCGCCGGATACTTGGCTTGCGTGAGCGCGCGCTTATCTGGCTCACCGCGGGGCTGAGAACGCGGGAAGCCGCGGAGATTGCACGCGGAGGATTCGAATCGCTACTTCTGATCCCGAGGATGTTTCCAGTGAGAGCTCCATATATATAGGTACAGCGAAAGTACGCGATGCAATGTTGCGGGCACGCGCGAGCCCCCTGCTAGCAGCAGCAGCTGCTTTCTGCACCTACTTGCAACGATATATATATATATATATATATATATATAGTCCTTATCTAATAGCATATAGTCCTTATCTAATAGCACCCAAATTCAGCTGGACACCATGGTGTCCAGCTGAATTTGGGAAAGCAAGTTGATAACACTCTCAAAATGAGCCTAATTGGACAAGCAACGTACGCGGCTTGTCTGAGAATAGCCCCCAGAAAGAACATTTCATATTAAGGATTTATTGCTGAGTGTAAAATATTTTATTGCTTGTTCCCGTACCTTTGAATCTTTTTGTCAAGCGCACACAGGCCTGCGTAAATCCACAAGTTTTTCGCAATATACGTTGACGAATATGAATGTTTTCCCGCAAATAATAATAATAATAATAATAATAATAATAATAATAATAATAATAATAATAATAATAATAATAATAATAATAATAATAATAATAATAATAATAATAATAATAAAAAGAAACTTGCCTGGTCACACAGACCAGCAATAACATGGATAAACTCAAACATGATCAATGTTCATAGGAGGGTGGAGGCTTGCAGCGATCAACATCGGTCTTTCGGCTGAGGGATGTCTCTGGCTGAAGCCGACGTTTCGACATGGGAATTTGTCGTCGTCAGGACAACGACTTGACAAAGACCCCTTGTCGAAACGTCGGCTCCATCATGAGGCATATATGAGACTATTATCATCATGAGAATATATATATATATATATATATATATATATATATATACGCTACGGCGACGGCTATCAATCCGTCCACAATCCATAAATACGCAAGTTAGTGGTCGGATTGATAGCCGTCGCCGTAGCACAACTGCTAGTGGAACGCGCGCGTAATGCGGAGGTTGTGGGTTTGGCTTCCACCGGCGACATGTTACCTTTTCGGTCACTTTCATTTCCCTTTTCTTTATTATTTTCTACATTTCAATTTCAACCACAGTTAACCACAGTCCACGATGCTTTCCTTGGCTTCATTGTCTGCTGTTGGCTTTACATGGTCATGATTAACAAAAAATCAAGCCCCTATCGGTTTTCCTTCTTCTTTCGTGTATATATATAACAGATAGATAGATAGATAGATAGATAGATAGATAGATAGATAGATAGATAGATAGATAGATAGATAGATAGATAGATAGATAGATAGATAGATAGATAGATAGATAGATAGATAGATAGATAGATAGATAGATAGATAGATAGATAACGTGGCATTTACGCTATTGCAACTGAAAAATACCTGTTGTGGAAACCCTTCAGGATTTCGGCTGGTATAAAGGCGGCGTAAAACTGATATGTGTGTTCACGTCCTCATTGTCCCGTCAGTTGCTTGGCTTGTCCTGGACATGCAGAAGCAGCAGCGGCAACAAACAGTAATGTCCATTGATAGAAGGAGAGAAACTTCCGTGCTGCGGCTGCTCTTTGGCGCCAATATATACGCTTCCATCCGAAAGCGGAGCATTGTTCTCATTTTCCCCCCCGTAGGGCGCGAATTCGCGCCCGAGAACGACCCTCCTCTCTCCGAGGAGTGAATGGCGCGGCTCTTAGATTACACCATTGTGAGCGCCTGACTGCAAGTACTCGGGACAGCTATAGACATTTCCCAACGACCATTACCCAGAGGAGGATCGCAACGTTGTCCGAGCTTCGCAGATGGCAGTACAGCGTTTTCTCGCTCTTCTTTTCTTATCTCGTTTTCTTTTCTTCGAGGCCCGACGTCTTTCAGCCAATCGGATCCCTTTCGCAAATACTTGAGACTGTAAGGCTCTCTTGCGCGTGAGTGGGAGGTCATCTTATTCTCGATTATTTCTCAATGACGCAGCTCTTTACCGCCAACTATGTCGATGTCGGAAACAATTGTTCGATAAGCGAACGCCTTCAGCAGACTATTAAAAAGGGGGGAAAATAAGAGAGAGAAAAAAGTTCTGTTTAAAAATTTCACCCAAATTGAAAGCTCTGTTAGGGACGCAGAACGACTACCCGATCAAGCTAGTTCCATTGATAGCGTAATCGTGTTTTCAAAAGACAATCCCGTCACTTGCTTTTTTTTTTTTTTCTTACTCATTCTCCGAGCCAGTGTATAGTTGTCGGAACGCAGTCGGAACTAAAAGAGTCGAGTTTGTTTCTTATTTGTAAGCATAAGCAAGCAGCCAGACGTGTGGTATATAATACACACTGCCAGACGTGTGCGGATTTATAAATTACACACTGCTCCGTGAATTGCAAGATACACCCTTGGGGCGTGACGACATTAGCGTTTTCTTTTCTTTTTCTTTAATTTTATCTTGAGTTTAACCCACAAAAAAACTTTGTTTGTACAACTGCACCCAGTCTACGCCAACAGCCTCTGTTGACGTAAATCTCGCGCGAAAGGCAGGCCACAGTCACTTCGGAGAAATAACTTCCTATGGCTTATCCACGTCCCGAGTGGTGTTGATTATTAATCGATCCTTGTTGCCACGCACGCGCAACAAAATTATTAGTTGCTATTCCACCAAGACTTCCCCCAAGAGACGCAACCTTTTTTTGTAAGCTATGGTTATGCGTCGCGTTTACCAATGCCTTACGCGTTCCGCCTAGGGATGGCCGACACCGCAGCATGTGGCGATTGTGGCCACGAGGTAGAATCTGTGAAAGAGTGGCGTGTATCTATATTCAAGGCCAATATGCCCAGGAGACCCTGATCAGGAAAAGGAAATTTACGGAATAATAAAAATGTGTTGGAGCGCACATGGCAGGCATTAGCAAATCATGACCGGCAGAATAATATGAAATTGCATTCTGCCGGTAATGACATATGGGGCAGAAACGTTGAGGTTAACGAAGAAGCTCGAGACTCTTAGGGCCGCGCAACTAGCGATGGAACGAAAAATGTTACGCTAACATTATAAGAGCCAGGAAGACAGTGGGTGGACTAGAGAGCATACGAGGGAATATTACATAGCCGACATTCTAGTTGACATTAAGAGGGAGAAATGGAGATTAGCAGGGCATGTATAAGGCGTAGGGCAAATATCCGGTAGCCTATTAGAGTTACATAATTCCTGCCAAAGGGACGGAAGCGCAGACGTGGACGGCATAGAAGAAGATGGTGTGATGAAATGAGGAAATTTGCAGACATAGCTAGGATGGTGTCAGTTGGTGCGAGACAGATGTAATTGTAGGTCACTGGGAAAGGCGTTCGCCATCGAGTGGACATCGAATAGGCTAATGACGAGGTTGATGGATGATGAGTTGTGAGAACATCATCGCTTTGTTTTTATATCATGTTAACAGACTTACGCTTCGCACCGCTCTGAGGCAATTAGATGATAGGTCTGTCACATAAGATTTTGAAACCTTGGCCTTCGTGCATCTGCAATGCACAAAGCTCTGAAAGCGCTGCAGCGTTTCTTAAGAACCGTGCACGGGCCTATAGATATGACCGCTTGTGACGCACTAACCTGACGATGAACGATTAGAATAAGGGTAAACGAGGGCCCTCATTTTTCTAATCACAGCCATATGAGGCCAATATATAATGAAGCCAAGGAAAGCGCAGATAAATTATTTGTAGTTCTTAATTGAAGTGTAGCAATGATAAATTATAGGGAAAGAAAAGTGGACGAAGAAAACTACTAGCCGCGATGAACTTCGATGAACTAACGACGAACTAACGATGAACACTTCACCCTGGCTCTGCTGCGAGCTTTTCTCCTCTCCTTCAACTCGTCTTTCAGTCCCCTTTGTCCTTTCCCCATTGCAGGGTATCCAAACCGGGCTAAGCTTTGTTAACCTCCCTGCCTGATCACTTCTTTCTCTCTCTCCATCTCGCTGCATTAAAAAAAAAAATGCCGTCTATACATAAAAGAGCTGTCCAATAACGCCAGCGTAACCGCTCCGGTTTTCGCCCGCAGTATCCTCCACGCACAACCTTCCCACCTGCATCCAATCATCACAGAACCTCCTCTTTCTATGCCCACTTTCGTCGTCTCTCTTGGCCTCAACAATATTACTAAACGGTCGCAGCACAGCGTATGCGTCTCTACGACACGTGGCCTTTGAGTGCGTACTTCTTTACGAGCGGAATCTGGCCCTCAAACACGTCGAGCCACAAGTTTGCCTTTTCTCTTATTATATTTTTCTTTCGGCTCCATCCTTTACGTTTGTCGCGTTTCTCGGCTCGACGCCTCTTCCCGTCCAAAACGATTGAGCGGAACCGTGGAACGTGATTTCGCGAGCTGACAAGCACAGACGCGGTCAAAAAAGGGGCTGTGCATTATGCATACAGGTGTACGCAGAAACGACTGGGGCTCAGTGAAAGCGCCGTGTCTCCCCCACGTCAAACGCACTCATGCAAAACGATAAAAAATGAAAAGAAAAACATAAAATGAGAGGGGATGAAATGGAAATGCTCGCATGAACAATGCAAGAAATAGATTTTCCAAATCTGGTGTTATCTGACAGCCTCCTATATATTCGTATATATAGAAAGAAAGTGTACGCATGCATGAAATGTACTTGAAAAAAACCTTGTGTTTCCAGAAGCGTCCGTTATATAGCCAGCAAAGTAGTTTCGAGTTTCCTTGCATTCCTAAAAGACAGTGATTTCTATTGACGTCTGAGTGGTGTGCTTTTATTCTATATTATATTCGCGTGGTGCAGAGACCTTTGAATTACCATGGGTGGTGCTGGCTGCTTCTCCCGTAATCAAACATTACATATCAGAGTTAGGCTGGCTCGAACAAACAAATAACAACTGGCTCCGAAAGAGACGCTCATGAGGAGCAATTGCAGACCTCAATAGCAAGGATAAGCCAGCTTGTAGCTGCCGCCGACTCGGCTACAAATATGCCTGAAATATTTAAAAGAAGAAGTGAAGACGCCGCACAAATGGCACTGAGACCGTCTCGTACACGTGAAATCAAAAGTAAGTCAAAGGAAGCCCTTTCTCTTAATCCACTTTCGATCTCCGCTTGCAGAATTAACGCAGCAAGCCGTACGAACGACGTATCGTCTCTTTCTCTGTCGTGCGTCCGGGTAGCGCTGCCCACCCCTAAGAACATGTCCGCTTGCAGCCCAAGTCGCTATGCTATCAATGTCTTTCTTTAGGGCACCGACTATCAGTAGCAGATTATCTTTCTTTTCAATTCTACACCCTCGCTCGTTACCTCGCGCACCCGCCTTACCCTCTCTCCCCTTTAGAAGAACCGTACCTATATACAGTATACCGTGCTAAGGAGAGCATATGTCGCCTTGAAAAAGACAAGCCCACTTGTCGAAACATTATTGCTCCGTCTTTCAGTTTATTCTCGTGCTGCTCATCGTGTTGAATTTCAGTCTCCCGGATTCCCCATGTTTCCCCCCTTTCTTTAGTGCAGGCAATTCAATTACTTCGTCGTTCTTGTGCAGCTATTGTGTAAAACTTGTCGTTGTTAATCTGAATTACTGATATATAGAACCTGTCGGATATTGTGTTATCAGCACCATTTATATTGTTTGATGCAGGCTTACTGGACACATATTTTCAACTTCTGGTACCTGCGATTGCACAGGTACCAGAACCGTATTCCTTATCTCTCTGTACTGGAACTAAATTAAATTAAATTAAATCTCTGGTAAAGGAAGCACTGGATGAACATACGTAGTTTGCGGATAGTACAGCTGCATTATATAACAGGAACTGAGTTTTCTCTGTTTTTGCTGCTGAAACGCGCGCTATAACGCATCCCTAATAGTCTTAATCCTCCGCTAGGGAACTAAGGGAGTAGATGACCCAAATATAGTGGGCGCTACCGGTCTGGCGCGGAAAACGCGAATGGAGTACCTTGAGAGAACGCCGGTCCTGCTCATGCGCACTGCCGCAGACGCTAATGATTGGTGTGCACTGAGCTGCTTGGGTATACGCTGTACTTCTAAAACATTACGACCGGCATATACATACACGCAGCTAAGTGAAGTGACTCGGTGTACAGATAGCGCCGGCATGTGCAGACAGCTGAAGCACGGGGAGAGGGTCTACGGTGGACGCATCCGCACAGAGAGAAACGACACTGTCGGCGCGAGCTGGCCCCGCTTTTTAAATATTTACCCCCGCCAGCCGCCGCGCCGCTGGCGAGCTCCAGCTCTTAAGCTCACCCGCCTGCTCGTGTGTGGTCTCTCGCGATGAGGGGGGAGGAAATGGCGGGCGCCTGCCGAAAGGGGTTCGTGCCGGAGCACGCGGAACAAGCGAGGACCGGCAAGAGAGGAGTGGGAGGGCTCAACGGATGTTGAGGCACGTAGTACGGTGCACGCGAGTGTGCGGCATGACTCTGCGCTACGCCGCACACGAGGGGGCGGAAGAGAAAGAGGGGGGGGGGGGGGGGGGGGGGGACGCGGATGACATCCGCAATTACACACACGACACATGCACTGCGCCACCCGAGCCAGATCGGAGCGGAGCCTAACACGTACACCATTTGTACGTGTGTCATTTGGAGGGCCGTTGCGGAGACAAGAAGGGAGAGAAAGTGCGGCCTTGTCGTACGTCGTGCTTTCGCGGTTTCGCAATCTTTCGCGCTGACAGAGTGTATGAAACGCAGTCGATACGCGTGCCAGCACGGCTGCTGCTGCCGCCGCTGGCAACAAACCATGAGCTGCTCTTCTCATTACGTGTACGTGCGTGTGTGTTTCTGTGTGTGTGCGTTGCAGTCCCTTCCTCTTTCGAGGTGATGGAAACCGTACAGCGGGAACCACATGTTGTACGTGCATACCGTGCGAGGGAATGCGGAAATTTGTGCACCTCCTTCACCCCTCACCCGACGCGCACACACAGCCCCCATTTGCCGGCGCGGTTAGGATGCTCTACAACGCCCCGAAAAAAAAAAAAAAAAAAAAAGTGTAAATGATAGCATCTTTGCCCCCCCCCCCCCCCTCCCCCCAGCACTGTGGGCGAGCGCCCCTTCAAATGGTCGCCACATGTGGTTGAGGTGTGCGTGCGGAAAAAAAGAGCAAAAAATAAGAAAGTCAGAAAAAGGGAAAAAAAAAGGCAAAGAAAACGGGCGTTCGTTATACAATTTTATTTTTCCGCACTTATAAGTGGCAACGACGCGGAACGCGATATAGGAGAATGCGCCTGTCTTTGTGCTATCTTTCTTGTTTGGATGTTCTTTTGTTTTTCTTCTTATTGTTTTTTCAGGTCTCTCGTTTTCCCAGCTGCCGGTTTGCGCACCTGCTGCTTTATTTTCCCGCCGAATCGAGGGGATTCGGGGAACGCCGCAGATGTGGCAAGCGATGCATTTGTGCTGTAAAAAGAAACAGAACGAACAGATTTATCGACACGTTAAAGTGAAACAACCTTCCTGGTTTTACGGATTGATATTACAAGGCATAATAAAGTACATCAATATCGTACAGACTCCGCGGCCCCGAGTCAATGAAAAACTGAAGAGCCATATAGATTGCGACTGTGGCCTTCGCTTGGTGCCCCTTCGGTTCTGCTACACATTTTCTGTGGCTTTGATTGTTTTCGAAGGATCACGAGCCAAGTTGTCACGTATAAGAGAATGACCGAATGTTCTGCACTTGATCGTCGCGCGATGAAAAGAGTACACGCTCCTGTAAGCAGGCACATACTCCGTTTGTGTTTAATTGACGGCGACAACGATTTGTACGCCCACCCGAAATAATTACGTAGTTGATTGCATGTTGTTGCCATTGTGAACCTTGCCAACTCCTCTCTCTGGTATACGTGCCATATGTAAAAGGCGACAACAACCAGGACGATGACAATTAAAAATAAAATGAGAGAAAAAAAATCAAATGAAAGCAGGCAAACGACGGTCAGATTTGTTCCATACATTAAGAAATTGTGTAAGAATTATTACCGGATATATACGAGCATGCACAATAATGAAACAATTAATCAGTCCTCCTATTATCAATCAATGATTGATCGGTAATATAGGGTAGTTGTGCATACTACACTAACTTACAAGACATGAGAAACACAATTCCGTCTGAGATGAAAAAAGAAAGCAGGTTGTTTTACAGGGACGTGGATTTCTTTATTGTATTGTTAAAAAAAAAAAAAAAAGTGCGGGTAGGCCTCTTTAGGGCCGGCTGCTCCGAGATACCGAATACGATGACCACGCAAGAGTTTTCAAGAAAACGAAGAATAAAGGAACTCTAAACATGCACTAGACCCACAAACACAAGTCACAAGCAGACAAATAATGTCTCTACACGGAGGACATGCGAGCACCGGTAGCATGGTCCAATACCTGGGACAGTCATCCATCACGAAGGACGACGGGAATGCACGAAATTTCTTTCAAGTATACATATATAGTTTGTAAACAAACTTCTGCAAGACATTTAAACAAGACGCTTCACACACGCGCACGCACACCACACACACACACACATCTTACATGATGCCTTTCATATGTGACGCCTTATAATTTTGGTCGCGAATGCCATGCAGTGAGTGAAGCGTTGTGTTCGTGTAGAGTTGGCTGCTATGAGTGAAACCGAGTACAGTTGCCGAAAGGCAGTGATGCCAGTCCACGTCTCTTCGATATAAATTGCTTCTCCTACATGGTGAGATGCGTATACGAAAGGTTTCTTTCGTTCTTTACGGAGCGCTTTATGGAATAATGCGAACCAAAGAGAAAGAAAAACGATCTTCTTACAAGATTTGGGCGATCACAAAGAGACGGTACAAACATAAAATGTTCTTTTCAAGTCGTTAGAACAAAATCACAGGTTCCTCTTTATATTGAAACCATGAAGTTGGCACCGGAATCGGTGAAAGACAACACAGACGGTAAGTAATTCATCACGCTAACTACCTTATAATTTCTTATCTCTGCACTCAGGTGTCGCAAAGTATGTATACCTTAGTACAGAATTAAACAATTACATTTTATAGCAGAAAGGGAGCTTTTATTCTTTATTGGTACTGGAAATTTAGACCTAATTTACACAGAAAGAAAACTAAACTTAATTACCCAATGTTTTCTAACATTGGAGGAACATCAGTGAATATCCTTAGCTAAATCTAATTATAATAGTGGCATCCAAGGAAGGACTGTTTAATTGGATAGTTAACTGCGCTATAAACAGGGACAAAGGCGGACGAAAAAGACAACACGTGCGCAGACTCACAACTAACTTTTAATGTGTGAAAGATGACATATATACAGTGAGGATAACAAAACAAAATGAACAAGTCATGGTTACATGTACACTTCAATCATAGTCTCGCGCCTAGATATTGCACTTCGCAATCTGCAAGCGCCACCGACGGATCACTGATGCATCCACACGTTTTCGTAATTGCATAAGCCTCGAATATCTCCCGCGTGATGCGATCCTTATGGCGATATAAAATCTTACTTTTTTTCAGTGATCACGTGGATGCATCAGTGATCCGTCGGTGGCGCTTGCAGATTGCGAAGTGCAATATCTAGGCGCGAGACTATGATTGAAGTGTACATGTGACCATGTCTTGCCAATCAGATCATGTTGTTTTGTTATACTCACTGTATATATGCCATCTTTCACACATTAAAAGTTAGTTGTGAGTCTGCGCACGTGTTGTCTTTTTCGTCATCCTTTGTCCCTGTTTATAGCGCAGTTAAAAATCTTTCCAATATGAGCTTCAACCAACTAGCCCAACTTGGTGCACTACTCAATTGGATACCCCAAACGCCAAAATGGAACTCATTTAAAGCGTCTTGAAGAATTTGATGCGAATTATGTGTTGCCCCATCAAGAAGTAGAAAAGAAAGGATGGAAAAGAACTCGCAAATGCGAGTGCTTACATCGTGTTCTCTTTATGCGTGTGTACGCCGCTGTGCTACCTTTATGCATACATTAACAAAGAAAACATGCATCGTTGAGGTGCCTTATTCAGCATAGCAGATAGGATAGCTTTGCAATTATAGCCGGTACGGCTAGTGTCATTACAATAACATCCACGTATGCCAGACGTCGGTATTTGTAATAGTAGAAAGGGAGAAAACTAAACATTTCAGTTAGGTGTTGCTGTATAGCAGCGTGCCTGCAGTGAAAATTGATTACAATATTTTTTAATGAGTATAGTAGTAGTAGTAGTAGTAGTAGTAGTAGTAGTAGTAGTAGTAGTAGTAGTAGTAGTAGTAGTAGTTCTGTTGTTTTTGCGGTGAGTGGTTGTTTCTCGAACTAATTTAGACTATAGGAAAGAAGGAAATTGCTGTGACCGTACTGTTGCATCCTAGTTCGTCCGACTGACAACTGAAGTGTGGTCAGCAGAAGGACGGAGGTGGAAGTGAGGAGCGGGGGGTAAACGACAGGGGTACCAGAGGAGATTGTGGAATATTGGGGAAGCTATATGCAGAATAATTTCGTAACATGGCGAGGCGTGTACTAGTTCTACAAGAGGTATTTCTTTATGAAGGTACAACATTTCTCAAATATTGCATAATATTTCATATTTCCAGGTATCCACTAATCCAACTTTTAGGGCCAACACATGAAATTATTCTACAATACGTGACATGTCAGTCGAGAAATAAAACGAAACGTTTGTAGGGAGTATTTGGTGCGCAAGAAAATAATAACACACACACACACACACACACACACACACACAACACACACACACACACACACACACACACACACACACACACACACACACACACCACACACACACACACACACACACACACACACACACACACACACCACACACACACACACACACACACACACACACACACACACACACACACACACACACACACACACACACACACACACACACACACACACACACACACACACACACACACACACACACACACACACACACACACACACACACACACACACACACACACACACACACACACACACACACACACACACACACACGCACACGCACGCACGCACGCACGCACACAAAAGTGGAAAACGGAAGTTTAATCGTTGCACTTCGATATTTTTTCATGCTCAAGTACTCTTAATGTGTTCTTTGGGAAGCTACCTTATACTAGCTGTAGTGACTTTGTCACTACACGAAGGTTCCTCTTATATTGTATAGTTTTCCAGAGAGAGACGAACTAAAGATAGGCCTGGAATGGAAGAAGAGAACCAATATTATCTGCAACTTTGCTATAGAGATTTAGGATAAGGTTTCATTTGCCCGGTGTTAGGGCAATGACCATCAAAAGTGCATCACAAAGCAATGAAAGCACTGCATGACCTCGATGTAGCGGGTTCAATCCCAGAAGCGCAGCAGCCGCATTTCGATGGGGGATAAATGTTAAAACGCTCAAGTGCTTAGATTTACGTGCTCGTGAAAGATTCACAATCTGAATGTCAAACGAGACGGAATACCCAACGGGTCGCATGACCGGTGAGACAAAATGTCCAACGAGGCTGAATGTTCAAACCAGACGGAATGTCCAAGCGAGATGGAATGGCAAACTAGAATGTCCACTATTTGGACATTCCGTCTCGTTGGGCGTTCAGGCTCGTTAGGCATTAAGGCCGCGAGCGCACATTAAAGAATGCCGGGTTGTCGAAGTTAATCCTTATACAAATGCCTCATTATCAGATCGTGGCTTTAGCACTAAAACTTTAGAATTTATTTAATTAGGTAGAATATCGGTACTCGGAACCTCACGGGAGCGGATGAATATGTTCCGATTAGCAGGCGTTAAATTTGCAGACAACGATGTGCACAGGTGCATGCACCTCATGTCATACATTCTCCTAACACTTAATATATGTTCAGCATAAAGAAGTGAATGTAGCAGCTAGTTAGTCCAGTGGTTTGGGCGGGGTGGACGGTTACTGGATGGACTAGGCTTCGTCGGATTCAGTTTTTAGGAGTCGCCACGACGACGTATATGGGGGTAGGGTATAATATCGAAAGGCGCGCTGTGAGGCGTCCGAAATTTCGGTGGTCATTACTTTGGTTGTCTACGGGGCATGTGGAAGTTCTGCTAAGCAACACATGTTTGTACTACATGCTATGCATTAAAATCTATCGAATTCTTGCCCTGCTTGAGTATTTGCCACCGCTTTTAACAGCGGCGCTGTTTAAGCCATCCTTAATGTGTGCCGCCTGCCACTGCGTTGCCTAGCAACCACCTCGCGGAGCGTCGCGCACTATGTTCGGGAAAGAGAAAATGAGAGCGAGAGAGAGAAACAAATTGTAGCAGCACCAACGAGGCAACGCGCAGAGACGCTGCCGCGCTTCTCCGTTTCCCCGCATTAGCGCCGAACGCTCGCGGTGTCCGTGACTGCAGCAGGCGTCTCTGGCGGCAGCTCGGCCGAGCTCCCATCAGGCGCGCGCTACTGCGCATGCGCCATAACGTCATCCGGCGTGTCATCTGCTGCGCGCCGGCCGTACACCATAGAGAAACATACTACGTAAAGAGCGGACACTCCCGTAGGGCCTTGCGGCCCAGCTACTGCACTGCTACCAGCGCGACCAGCCGCTGGTCAGACCGTCAATTTTGTCTTCCGAGATTCGGGACGCCTGGTTTGGCTGTTTTGGTTTCGTTGTTGACAGCAGCGCTTTTCAATATGATATACCTTGCTGTTTAAGTGTTCAACTACGTTGTCTTTAGTGAAGCTCCGGTGTTGTGTTTTTGGCATAAACAGGCGTATAAACTAGCAGATCGCAATCTTTCTACTAAACAAAAACAACAAAGGTTGTCGATGTACCATGCAAAACGGAATTTGCTCATGCGAACAGCATAAAATCATGCGGTCAGAGATTTTGTTGTTGTTCTCACTTTTTTGCCGTTCTTCTGAATTACACACAACAGGATGCAGTAGTGGCACAGTACAAAATGCTTTATTTTTTCTTGTTTACAAGCGTACTACCAAGATCCTATTGGACACAACTAATTTCAGTACATATCCTTAAAATTGCAGGTAAAGAGCAGGCAGAACAACAAGAATGGTTTAGCAATGACAGCAACGCGTTATGTACAGTCCACGCTTACGAACCAGCCTCGGTGGGCGCCGAAGCATATATTGTATGCTACGCACGCAAAAATACACTCCATCAGCATCAATAAACATCTCTTTAACAATGTTGAACGCAAACAACTGCAAATTCTTAGCGCAGACAAAAGGATGCAACTTACCGCAGCAGCGAACCGGCGTGTTGAAAGCGCGGCGAGGTGGGCGTATCCAGCGGCACATGACCGGAGCAGCCGGCGCAGCGTCAACGTTTCTATGGAGACGGGACACCGCAGAGGGGACGTCATCGAGAAATATATGACGCGTCGATGCAGCCCGCTGGAGGCATGATAACCTGTCTATCTTTGAAGCGAAGTGGAAGCGCTTGTCGCTACGCCATCTGGCGGGTGGTCAGACCCTCAATGCTCGGCCGCGAAACGGCCCTTGTGGCCACTCTTTACGTAGTATATATATATGTTTCTCTATGCGTACACTGTGCATAGCTTTCGCCCCACTTCCCCTACGTGTTCTCGGACTGCAAGTGCTTCGCGAGGCGTTCCCCGATCCCACGGACCACGAGGAAATGGTTATACACTTCGTATAACTTAGCATCACTTGGCATTACTGCGTATAAATTAGCATCACTTCGTATAGCCAGGACCACCTATGAACCGATCAGCTCCGCTATGTCTTTAGCCTTGCGCCACTAGTGCAAGCTACCCCGCCATTTTTTTTTTTTTTTTAAGAGTGGCTCTGCGGATAGAAGACAGATGTCGCAAAGAATGTATTCCCGATCCTGTCTCTTTCTGGAGAAATCCTTTACAGCTTGCTTCTGTGGTTCCGTTTACTGGGAGTTGGTAAAATTTTGGTTCCAATTAAAGAAAGGTTTTTTTTTTTTTTTTCGTTGCCGAAATACAAGACCAAGCAATATGGTGACTGTTGTTCCGGTTAAGCGGCAATTCCGTTTAAGCGATTTCCGTTTACCCAGATTATACCGTAATAATTCAACAGATAATACTCAACCCGCAAATGTCACAGTCGCAGGTTCGTCTCCCTACCCCGGCGGCCGTCTTTCGATAAGAGTGAAATGCAAAAACGCTCGTGTACTTACAACGAGGTCCACGCCAAAGAGTACCAGGTGGTCGATTGTAATCCGGAGCCCTTCACTACAATCCAGGGTCTCTTACGTAGGCGCTCGTTGCTTTGTGACGATAAACTCTACGATTCAACCAATCAACTTTCCAAATGAACGAAAATGCAGTTTAGAAGGAGCACTTTACCTGTCCAATTTCAACTTGACTTGGTGTCGCTCTCAAGCGTGGTCCCCTCTAAAAGGTTAGCCCTTTAAGGCACTCCAGATTGAGAGAGTGTAACGAACGCCACGGATCGGAAACGGCTGCCACTCTCGCCGTGCCAGAGCGAGCGTAGCTTAATTTGCCTCGCGTGTTTCGCATTGGGGAGCGAAAACACAGCGTCTGTTCGTGGCGTTATTCGGTGGAAGTAATTCGGTCACGGACCGTGCGCGGTGCCCTTCGTTACGGACTAGTTGGCAGACACCCCACTCTCCCTTGCTCGCGCGTCCTTCTATGTGGTATACACCCAAGCAGCGAGGTGCTGCAGGACGCGGTAGTTACTCCCGCGACTTGCCAGTACGGCACGATGGAAATAACAATGGGGTGCGCTTTCTTTGCGCGTTTCGGCCGGCTTTTGTTGTTCCAAGAAGTTAGTTACCTGGTCTGGCAGCTAGCCCATTAGGTCAGCGTGTGCGATCGGAAGGGATGTTGTAGGCCTGCCAAGTTGGCCGTTGATTAAAGCTTCACTAAAGAAAAAAAAAGAAAAAAGAAACAGGATACACGATGATAATATAAAGAAGTTGACTCAGAATAATGCTGGCGAAAAGTCAGAGAAACGTGAGATTCTACTTGACACTCACTCACTCACTCACTCACTCACTCACTCACTCACTCACTCACTCACTCACTCACTCACTCACTCACTCACTCACTCACTCACTCACTCACTCACTCACTCACTCACTCACTCACTCACTCACTCACTCACTCACTCACTCACTCACTCACTCACTCACTCACTCACTCACTCACTCCATCGCTCGATCACCAACTTACCCACCACTCGTCACCACTCGCGCCCTCTCATACGAAGTACGAAAGCGAAGTGCAAACCCAAAAAAAAGTAGGGTGCAAACGCAAGCAAAGGTAACTAACTGCCAATGTGACCGAAAATGTACGACTTGTGTCATTAAGTCGTGATAGCTTCCTGCAACTTCTTCATTTGCATTATTCCTATACAGTCTTCTCGTTTCCTTACTCAGTCGTTGTGCTCGAAGTATCTTCTCCTTGTTTCCGCGTGTTTATTCCAGTCTTTCCCGGATCTCTTTGTTCCCGGATCCTTCTCGGTGTTTCCTTGCCAGCTTACTGGGTGCAGCTCTTCTCCTGATCCGTCGACCTCCATGGCCATGACTCATTGCCCGAGTCAGAGTGAACCTCTAATATCCATGACCTTTGCCTTCCCTCGATAATGTGCCACTCCGGGCCCGACTTGTCTTTTCTCGGTCCCATGTATTGTTCATCGTTGCGGGATCGCGATATCGTCATCGTGACAGCAACTGCTGCGAGGATAAAATGGAAATGTCTAGTTGAGAAAAGCATTGCTGGCCTTGCCGCGGTAGTGTTGTGTACTTGGTCCTTTGGCGCTACCGGTCAGCCATCTTGCCCTGGTTCTTTGGTGGTCCCCTTTTTGTTGGCACCTATTCCTCCATCCGTTGAGCGAAGGCACCTGACTTTTGAATTGTCGATAGACTGGCAGTTTCGCTGGAAAAACGGCTTCTCCGAGAGCCCTCACGCACAATGCCGTGTGATCCCTGTTGCACCAACTAATTCTCGCTCCTCCGTGTACATACCTTTCATTCAGTCCTCTAATTATGTTCCGTAGATTGTATGGGCATTGTACTCGTAATCTGCATGTAGTATATTTAGAACATTCTTCTTCTGCATTATAATAATTACAAAACCTCCCATGGCAGGTCGCTCTCTCCACGCGTCCGCTCTCTTTCTAACGCCATACCCCTTCGCCCGATTGCAGGATAGCCTACCGAAACTACCCCTGGCTAACCTCCTTGCCTTTCTATGCATCATTTCTATCTCTCTCTCTCTCTATTTCTCCCATGGCAGCATATAAAACCAAAATAATTATAATCTCTTGTCAATATACAGCGATGTGAAACTACGAATTGCAGTCAAAGACGAACGTTTTGTGCAAATTACATTGAAACTTGGCTTGAGACAGTGCCTGGGTCACTTCAGGCAAGACGAATCTCAAGTTTCAGTGTCCAGCTGGCAAATCCTCTTAGTAGTACAGGTTACTCAAGTAAGGACACCGACTTCTTATCAACATTTCTCTGCCACCTCCTTCAACAACCCAGCTTCACATCCTTAACTTTCCACAGTGCAGCTATAGGTATAGCCATGCTGATAGCAAGAAAGCATGTGTCTCCCCTTACCCCTCCACCCTCTGTCCGGCCCATGATCAGCATATTTTCTTTTTTGCATACTCACGCAAGTGGGAACGAGATACGGGTTTTCGTAAACTTCCACAATGACCCTTCACAAAGTGGACAGACGGGCTAGCACACAATGTGGCGTTATCACAAGGGTCACCGCACGGAGACGTCTTGGTTGAGGTGCTGCGGCATATTCCAAGTCTATTCCAAGTCACATCGAGCCCTTGTGAAAGCGACTTGCCGGTAGATTCACAAGGACGTCTGGAGGTCAGCAAGGCTCCGTTGCTCAGGAGAAAAAACACACACAAAAAAAACTCGGCGGTTCACTTCTTCAATGGCTTGTACGGCTCGCAGATATCGTAGACAAGGTAAACTGAGTCTTCCAAGTCGCTGCTTACACAGACGATCGATTTGTATATCTTGAAGAACTCTTTAGAGCGCCTATTTCGTTTCTGAATTCTGCAACAGGGCTAACTTATAGCTGTAAGGCCGAGCGTTGCGAATTTGCAACACTTGGAGCTAAAATGGGCCGAACCTGGTCGCCAACATGGAAAAAGAAGTCGCGTTCACACCTATTACACGCGCGTACGGACTCGAGTTGTCGACATGCGCTGCTCTCCTTTGCCACCGTGCACACCGTTCACCGTGCGCGAGGCACCCGGCGAACGAGTTTCCAAAGCTTCCCAAAAACGCGGGCGGCCCTCCCCGAAAGACAAGAGCCGGCGAAAGCGCGAGGCGTGAGGTACTTATACTCTCGGCAGGGCAGCTGGCGCAGTTCCGAAAAGAGCCACTCGATATCTCGACCAAATGGAGCGACGTACTACGCGGCGTCGGAGGAGAAACCGACGTAATCTCGATCGCCGACGGACATTTCGGGCGGCCGCGCGCGAGACGCTGGAATAGACTGGGCGCGGCGGCTCCCGTTTTCGACTCGGACAACGCGAGACACACCACGAAAAAGACAAAAATAATAATAAATAAATAAATAGAAGAAAGCAAACGGAACACGAAGCGCAGCTCCCCGGCACTGGCATACACAAGACTCCGCTCTCGTCCATCCGTCCGCGCCTTCCGCGCCTGCGTCTTATATTACCCTCTCCCTTTGTAAACTAGTTTGTCAAAGTACGCCGCGCGCTCCGGGGCTGAGCGGGCGGGCGCTTTTTGGCGCGAGACGCAGCCGCCCGCAGTTTTTCTGTCCACTTGTAGATAAAGACGCAAATTTCATTCTTCCTTTTTTTTTTTTTTTTTTTTCTCCGTCTCTCTCCTTTTGCATCTCGCCGGCGAAGCGGTTGCAGAGATCGCCCATTGTGACCGGACGGAGCGCGAATAGTTGTCGTAGTAGTGTAGTGGCTTCCCGCTTTCCGGGGCCCCGTTCGACGCTGCCTGTCGGCGCGGCGTCCGGTCTCTTAACGCGGCAATCTGCACTGCCAGAGAGAGAGAGAGAGAGAGACATAGAAAGAGAAATAAAAAGAGACGAACGTCGTCTTGGTGGGGCGGGGGCGAAAACTGTAGTGCAGTTTTCGCGGACGCCGCTCAGGAAGGACGGAACCAGTTGCGTTATCACGTTATTTCGGCAAGAGAAAGAGCAGCCTGGTGCCGCTGCTAATGCTGGTACCTTGATTGCTGCATTTCCTCGGCAATCACCTTCCCCTTCCACGGGCCGCACAGTCCGTGTCCATATCTGGAGGAAGAAAGAAAAACGAAGAAGAAGAAAGAAATAGCGAGAGGAAGTGACAGGAATTAGAGCAGAATTCAGTCCACTCTCGGGAGAAGTGGAAAAGGGGCGAGGGAGGCGCGTACGCGGCTCATTATTAAGTGCATCCAACCTTCCGGTATCCCAGCGCCCGAGCGGGTATAAAAGGCGTGCCCAGAGTACGCCCAACCATCACAACTCAGCTTCACTCCTCTCGAGTAAGCCCACTCGTCTCAGCTCCAGCCGCTCCGCAGCACCCGAAGTCGACATCATGAGGACCATGGTAAGCGAACGGCACCGTAGCCACTTCGACGGGGCTTGTGCCAACAGCTGTACGGTAACTCGGCAGGCGGCACTCTTCTGGATACAACCTCCTCTGCCTGAGCTTTCTTTCGGCTCTTTAGTGTTATATAGAGTACGAGAGATGCCTACGGACTCGTGGCGTAGATGCAAATGATCCTAATCTAACCTAAGTCAAGGGAACTGCGGCACCGTTAAACCAGGACTCAGGTCTCAAATGACATTTCTAACCGGCTTTGAAGCATCGAAGTTTGGCAGCTCATTTAACACTCTGCTTATAAGTTCCGTGCATTTCTTTGCTGCACAGCATTTTCTGACCTGACTGGTTGTCAGCAGCTTCGATCCAGACTGAAGAAAACTTGACGTGACTAAATAAATTTCGCAGGTGCATTGGACCATGCAGTCCTAGATACATTCAGATTTAACGCGGTGTTATTAGCTCTCTCAGAAATATAAGTGATTATTGATTGATTTGATGATATTGTAAACGTTGGAAACTTTCGTCCCCGAATGGAAAGCTCGAAAGACACCGAACTTGTATATTTTGCTCGAGTGAGCGTGATATCCTCGTGCAGAATAATTTTAGCCAGACGCCAATCCAGGCATTCTGACGTTGTTTAGGAAGGTAACTGAACATCCAGGGTAGCCTTCCCGTTAAAGAGTGGCGCACAGTTGACCTCCCTATTTTCGGCTTCGTTTTCCCCCCTGTGATCTTCCTTCGCTGACGAGATGGATGAGCGCGAAGAGTGAAAGGGACAATATTATTCGGCGAACATGCGTATTTCGTGAAGCAGACAACTGACACGTCACCTTTCCTCGCAGCTGATTGTCGTTGCCCTTGTCGCCCTCGTCGGCGTCTGTTTCGCTGGCGTCGTCTCCTACGGCGGCTACGGAGGTGGCGGCTATGGCGGCGGCGGCGGCTACGGTGGCGGCTACGGCAAGTCCCTGCCCGGTCCTTCCTTCCTCATCAAGAGCCTTCACCACGTGAGCAAGGTCAGCCACGGAGGACCCATCCTCGCCAACTACGACCTGGGCGTCTCGTACGGCGGAGGTTACGGCGGCGGCTACGGCGGCGGCTACGGCGGATACGGATTGGGCGGCTACGGAGGCTACGGACTCAAGGGCTAGAGCAGTGAGCAAGCAGTCAAGCTACGCATAGAGAGAAAGTGAGCATGCGCAACCGTGTGTGAGGAAATTCGAGATCAACACCCCGATTACCCTTACCCTCCCTCCTTCCCTTCATGTACAGTCGCGATAACGGGGGAAAAAAAAGAAAGAAGGGTAGCTTCGGGGCTATGTAGCGCTCGTGACATCTACCGTGAGTGCGTGGACTGGTGGTCAGTAAGCTTGAAACACAGCATGTGCAGCAATGCAAGACATCCTGGCAGATGACGTCAGTGGTGGACATCAACGGCAGAGAAACCATAGGTGAAGACAAGGCGAAGGACTTGGAAGTGCGCCTGGCAACTGTAGTAGTCACAGGAGCGAAGGCGGGTGCCGTGTCCCCAGTCCTTGCGATCGAATGTCCGCGCTTCATGCCCCGTTGCGAATCCCTTGCTGCTTTCTACAGCGTTGTATATTTTGTACAGATGCCTGTGGTCGCGCTGCAAATAAAGTAAAGAGTGAGTCGTACGTTTGACTATGTGTGATTTTTGCACCCATTCATACACCAGGCACTTTGCCTGCTGTATGCAGCAGATTGGAACGACCTGTTTACATTTCTTCTCCCTCCAAACCCTATCCGCACTACCTTTATCATATACAAGAATCTCGACAAATCAGTTAATTTGCGTCACAGACCGAATAGTTGCATAAGCGAAGGCATGGCAACGCAGGGCTCAAACGCGCTGCCCGCGAAGCCCTTGTACACTGTAAAATAATTTACACCCTTAAAATTGAAAAATGGTGTAAATGTGCCTATAACTCACACCTAAGGGTGTGAGTTATAGACACATTTACACCCTTTTTCACTTTTAAGGGTGTAAATTATTTTACAGTGTATGCTGCCCGCGATATCCCCCACGTTTAAATTGGTTCCTCGCAGCCGCCAATAGCTTTAGGCAATTGGACTGATACTTCGGCTAGTTGGTCAAAACGCCTATTAACGCAGCGCTAAACACACACGCAACACTGAGAAGGACCGCAAAACGCGGCGCCACGTTTCATGGTCCCTCTAGTGTGCTGCGTGTACACGTGTCTTTCGCTGCGGTTCTAATATGCTTTACACAGTCATCCAGTCTCTACAACTTGAACATGCCTTCGTGCATGTAGCTCACGGTGAGTTGCGTGTAACACATGCTGCCCAACTGGACAAAGTCTAGTTAATGTCCCTCCCTTTCTTCCCTCTCTCTCTATCTTTCTCTGTACCTATACCTGCTTGGATAGAACCCAAATAGGCCGGAAGAAATTTGATAGCTAACAATTTTTCACCTATAGAGACAGTTCGTAGATTTTGCACCGACAATGCAGCGCTAGGGTCTAGTTGTTTATGCTTCCTTGATTCTGCCTTCCTCTCCTTGCTTTTTCTTTCTCTATCCTTAATTCTTTGCAAAGCTGTGGCAGATATTCGCCGATTGCACTCGCAAGAACTAGATCGCAGCAGCTGTACTTTTCACTCCATGGGATCGCGATAGTATACATTCGCAGGCATAGTACGTGGTCAATGACTTCCACGAACAAACGCCTACATTTCCTGACTCCTTACTTGAAGATTTCCTGACTCCTTACTCACATCTTGGTAACCAAGGTGTGAAGAAACTTTGCTGCACCAGATGTGGCTTGGCCACACCCTTTCATAATTGGATCGGCTGACAGCCCTACCTGTGACACATGCGGCTGTGTAGAAGATATCTCGCATCTTCTGTGCGTCTGTTCACGTTATTAGGCAGGTCCTTATACCACGTTAGATATACATTGGACAGCTGGTCACTGTGACAGCAAAATGTACTAGGACCAAGGTCACAACGGACATGCGCGCTAAAGGCAGGCAGCCAGAGCGCTATTTCGCTTCCTGTGGTCGACGGACTTGCGAGATAGATTGCTGATATAGTGACGTGTGCCGCTTCAATTTTGTACGCAGATTCCCATTTCCTCACTCGCCTTTCTGTCTTCCTATCTCTTTAAATCCCCTTTCCCTTTTTCTCCATATTGCAGGAAAGCAAACCGGACTTTTTCTGGTTCCTGCCTGCCTTTCCCTTTCCCTTCTCTCTCTCTCTCTCTCTCTCTCTCTCTCTTTGTCTCTTTATTGCAAGGTATCAGAAAGAAAAGGGTTACCGCAAAACGACTTGTAAACAGCCTTGTTCCTTTGTATCTTGCGAGAGCGAAATTTCCAGCGAACCACATCGACAAATCGACGAGTCTACAAGGATACAAATCTATTCACGAGCTGTCCATATACACTGTTTGAATACCGATGTTCATAAGGACCACATGCCGTACACCACTGCACGTGTGGCAAATACTCCGCTGCGTTATCTGCAGCCCACATAATTCAGTAGCATACGTATTTGTCGATCGACTGCGCCACGTATTTCTTATATAGCTCTCGCGTGTATACACACACACTACGAAATGGACAGCATACAACGCCGCGGCTTCCTCCCACACTTGCTCACGTGTCGCTGGCAGGCGCGGAAGCCGTCGAAAGAGGTAGAAATCGACCCCTTTCCCGGCATGTAGGGCGCTCGCCTTCCCTTCCTATGCGAAAATCAATCTCCCAACCCCTGTTTCCTCGACGCCGAGCTGAGCGGACGCCGGCCGTTAGAGCGCCAGTATTTTGTTTCTCGCGCTATACGTAGGAGTCAGTCGATAACGGATGGCGCGACAAGGGCGTTTCGAGCGAGCGGCAGTCGGAGAAATTTACGGCCCCCGAATAAATACCGCGCTGTCACGAACGGGAATCTCCGGTATACGTCGATGTCGTTCCCGTGCTGCGAAGCGCGACCGTGTTTTTTTTTTTTTTTTTTTTTTTTTTTTTTTTTCGCAGGGCAAACGTGAGTGGTGGAGCCCTGAATAGACGAGAACACGCGTCATGAGAGCCCCATTTAAGACAGGCGTGACAGAAGCACTCGCTCTTACGCGTTGTTACTACTGGTCTACTCGTTAAGAATTGACAGTATAGTTCTATTTTCTTTTTTTTTTCTTTTTTTTTTTTTTCATGCATAGGAGAGATGTGCTTCAAGCATACTACCTGCATAGCTCAGTTGGAGCAGCTCCTGGCATTGAAGACGTCTGTGTGTTGTCTGAAAAAAAAAAAAAAGAAAGAGAGAGATAAAAAAAAGAAAGGAAGGAACAAAGAAAAAAAGCTGCATATGCTATAGCGCACGCCATAGAGTCTATGTGCATCGATAAATATGTGCTATTAAACTAAATGCAATACGTACAATTGTCTTTATTTTCATCTTGCGCAAAGTGCATAATCTCAAGCGACGGTTACGTTGTTATGCACCACGCAGCTCACAAGTTTATTGTGACGCATTTTTTTTTTTTATGCACTACGCCGTTCACAAGCTGCGCCGAAATGCGAACACCAAATCAGGCGGAGGTGTCACTATGAGACATCGAAACAGCAATGTCTCGAGTGCGGTTGTCGAGGAGAGAAGCGATGGCACGGAGGGGTGTCTGCACGTAAAAGCACGACACATACGCTTAGGTTTCTATTTCATTTCATCTGCCGGCACGATGAACAAAATCTCCCGTCAAGCCGTGGAGATTACATTCGTATTTAATTCCCAGTCTCCGATTCAGCCCCCCTGCGTCGGCAGTATCCCATTGTAGAACACTCTTGTCCAAATTACCACCCATTCATCGCCGTGATCTCCTCTGCGTGAAAACCGATATAGGTCCACCCGCGGAGTTCGTTCCATCCCCGATGAGGCCTCAAGTCACAGGCCGTCGGTCGAAGCTTCGGTGCGCGCTCCCAGAGCAGGTCTTTTCTCAAGGCGATTCGTTGACGGCACACAACACCGTCGTGTATGCTGGGAGTCATTTCTCTTGCGCGAGACCCCGACGCTCTCCGAAGAAACCTCTCGCCTCCGAGGCAGGTGGTGCCGAGAATGTGAACCCCGAGACACGAACCCCGAATGCCGCCGCAGCGTGGCCGTTGTAGTAGCCAGGCCGTAGGCACGCCCGCCTGGAGTGGACTGACGCGTGCCCGCAGGGCTGGCTGCCCCTCGATCTGAGGTGGGTCGCTGCATGACTCAAGTGGCCGCACGAGCTCCCTCTTGAAAAGTGGTGAGCTGCGTCTCGCCCTCGTTGAGGGCAACACATATATGCAAATACATTTAAGGGTCCTACTCACTTGATGACGGGCTGTCTCCGCCGCGGTGCCACTACACGTGGGGTCACAGTGATCGTACTGAAGCGGCAGGTTATACGGATGCTCCCTTTTGTTTCTTAAGGTGACCGCAAGCTTGCAAACGAGCCCTGTTTTGCAATATCCACTCTGCTTTCTATGCTTCTTTAAGCCACATGCACCATTTCATCCATTCTTGCCACCTTCAATTACCGCCCAGTACATTTCTCCTTCGATTCAATAACATCATTATAAATCGCGCCTTGTGCAAAATATCCCTTCGACTTTACATATTCGCAAGCAAAACGCCATTATTCTGAAAGGTTCTTTACAGAAGGAACATACAGGGCATATATACATCGCCGTAGACAAAAATGAACGCAATAAAAATAAACGCGAAGGTACAACAACAAAAGATGCTGACACAGAATATCTGTATCTCTACACAATGAAAGCGCGTGAGCAGTGTGGAAGAAAAAGAGCAGCAAAGTACAACAAGAATAACAATGAAAACCCGGAAGATCCCACGCCCTGTGGGAATCGATGTTATTCGAAGCAGTGCAAGGTCGATCCACATAGGTCGCGAAGCTTCGGGCGAAAAGCGGTTCAGAACAAATTGTCACCGACATCAGCAAGGGTGGTTATGGGAGCAGCGATTGAAGCGCGACTATGTTTGGAGGGAATAAACACTGGGAAAGAAATAAGGCGTTTTTAAATTAAAGCGAGCCGCAGTTAGATTCATTCAACGAAAATAAAATTCCTAATTCATTTTATATATGCATGGCGAGAAAAGATACAACTGTATTTTACTAGATCATTATCAATATATACCTTTTTTCAGGGCCCACCGTGAGAGCGCCCATCGATAGCGGCGGGCGTTGACGCCGCTATCACTTGCAATGCCATGCAACTCTTGGAGTGCGTGGAAAGGCGCGCTCGTAAAGTTCACCTATTACAAAACGCCCCCCTCACATGTGAATTGTGTTGCATGTCGACGTTTGTCTGAATTAGGTGACGCGGGTAGTTTTATTGTCTCTTAACCTGTGCAGTCAAAAGTAGTGAGTTGCGACCGTCAGATACTTGTTTACTTTTGTTGTTTTCGTACAACAGCGCTGGCCGACGGGCTTGGCGTCCGACGAAAGGGCGAGCACTCTACGCAATCTACGCCCAAAGTGTCCGTCGGCCTCCAAAGAAAGTATGTTCTGTGCAGCGACGTGATTTCGACACCCGTAGGGCTGATCTTTTCCGGCATTGCTTTTCGCGCTGAAAACTGGGAACGCCCATGAAGTCGAATGGCGGGGCATTTGAATATACAGCTCTAATGGCAGGCCTCCGAAAACAAATTTCGCGCCTGTGAGAACAAAATGACGTCACTTCTGTTTTTTTTGACGGATATGACGTCAAATTATTTTTTCTTCCGCCGGAAGTGTTCCCTCCTCACACAGATGGCGCTAAGCCCCATGAACCGCCGGTAAGCAACCATGTTTTGAACGTATGGGCTTCTATGGAAGCTTTGCTACCAGGTATATTTACCTTGAGCAGTGTGCGGGGAGCCTACCAAATTAACGAAATGACCGTGAGAGCTCCAAGACGTAGGTGGCTGTCTCATGACCTACATGACACGCATATCATGACGTTCATGCCATGACCTATCATTTATGTTCGCTGTACACTCTTGGCATACTATGCCAATTTTGGTACATACCAAGCTAGCGAAACGGCCATGAGAGCACCAAGACATAGCCAACTAGATAGATAGATAGATAGATAGATAGATAGATAGATAGATAGATAGATAGATAGATAGATAGATAGATAGATAGATAGATAGATAGATAGATAGATAGATACTCTCAAAGTGGCAAATGTTGGCCAAGAAATGCTTCGCATTTTTTAATAAAAGATCTCTCTTGTTTCGCGAACCCTCGATATTCTGCCGGGAGCGCATCGCGATGAGCGGACCCGTTGCACAGCAGCCGCGACTGCTATGCATGCAACTTCGCGAGCGTTCACTTTCATTACAGCGCCGCAGTGAAAGTGAACAAGCGAGAAATGCGCGATGACCTCTCTTTTCTCAACGCCGGCCATACAATCATCTCTCGTAACGCATCTCTCTCCTAGAGGCCGCACTCCGCGAGGGCGAGCAGTTTCCATTGCGGCGCCAAAACATTACCATTTGATTTCTCTCCGCTAGCTGCTACAGCACAAGCGTCGTTTATAATTTTGTGTTTCGTTTCGGTTTATTTTTTCACTCGGCGGCGCGCAGCCTGGCTGCGAGCTTCCACTGCGCGCGACCGCTCGTTTTTGGTCTCGGGAACACCTGCAGCCGCCAAAGCTTTTTTGCAGCTCCCTGGCTCGGCTTCCTTCCACCCTCCCTCTGGGAAACCAGCTACACTACACCGCCTCTGGCTCTCTCCAGTCCTTCAGCGTCCTGTGTTTCTCTCTCTCTTTCTCTTTCTCTCGTTGTTCGCCTGCTCCCCCACCACTCCCTCTGAGCGGCGTACGATGAGAGCGGCGTGCTTTTGGCGCGCGTTCTCAGAGCGGCCGCCCGGCTCAGCGAAGATAACGCGGGCAGATGCGGACGGCTCTTCGCGGGTGCTCCATTACAAGTGCCTTTTGTGCTGCTCCGCTGTGGGTTTTATGCGTGCGTTTGTGAGGGCACGAGCAGGAGCTTGCGGGCTGCGCGCGACAGAGGGTCGGCTGGATCGACTTGCGCGGTATACATGGCAGCGGTGGGACGTATACATATTTTGTAACGTTTATTTTCGTATCATTCTGTACTTATTCAATGCGCTGAGTGGCCCATATAGGTGATCGGTCCTGGTTCTCTTCGCGCTTTTGTCGAAGACGGACGGATGAAGACAGCAGGGAAGCAGTTTTTGCGGTTTGTAGCCCCATGTGTAAAATTTTCTTTACGTTGAACACATAAAAACAAACACAAAAGAAAAATCGAAGGAACGGACTTCCAACTGCCGCTGGGCGGGGCCACCAAGCCGCTTAGCCAACTCATCAGGGTAGGGAAGCTGAGAAACAGAAACAGCAGATGGGAAGGGAGGAAAAGACGACGGGCCACAAAGACTGAGTAAAATTACGCCATAGATGAGAGTATTATGAGAGCAAAAAAAAAAAAAAAGAAAAAAAAAACACGAGCGCTTGCTTGCTCGGGAAGACGCTTTTTCTTGGCTTTCCAAATTCATCCCCTCTGAGAATGCGCATCGATCCCAGGACACAGGTACAAAGTCCATTTGCTCCCTTAGTGCATGTCTTTACACGCTCTGCCTTACCCATGTTATCTCACTCACGTGACCCACCTATCCGCGGAGTCTCCGGGATGGGCCTAGTTTAGTTGGCGAGAAAACGAGCACCGAGCAGCCACGCCAAACGCCGAGGAAGTAGGTAAAAAACGCTTCGCTTCAAAAACTATGCGTCAGAAACGAGCAGTCAGGTCAGAAGTGTGCGACCTGATCTCGTCGCAATGATCAGCATTACAGGATGCTGTTTTCACCAAGGTACTCGACAGGGCTGTGACACGATAGCCTTTGAATGAATGAATGAATGAGAGAGAGAAAGAGAAGTCCCAAGGGAAAGGCAGGGAGGTTAACCAGGCTGAGCCCGGTAGTCAACCCTGCACTGGGGACGGGAGAAAAGGGATTGAAAGAAGCGAGAAAAAAAGAGAGAAATTCACACTTTGCACTGTTACACACACAAGCGTTCATCGCTGAGTCAGTCACAGGCGGTCATACAGGCTGGTGCACTTGCAGAAACGCAGCAGCGTCTTCGTGGCCTTGCACATAGCAGGCGCACGAGGCCACGGGCCCAGTGAATGAATGAATAAGCAGGCGGATGTTTCCATTGAGGAGGTTGGGCGCCGTTAGCTCCTCCTGACAGACTCGTTACATGAATGAGCAATCACTGCCGTTCGTTACAATCCAGGCTAAGTTATTGCTCAATAAGTTACGATTACGAACACGCGTTCTTGTCCAAGGCAAAATCGCTGTGCGCGAAGCCGCTGATAGCCAGAACTTATGCAGAAGACGCAACACGCCTCTCGCGTTCCGGACCGCCAATTTGGCACTTAGCCCGCTAATGTATTGCAACATTATCGCAGGCGGTGTACAGTCACACCCGTGCTTTTTAGTACATTTTTTTTTTGTTTCCCTTTCTCGCTCTTTCATTTTTCTGTGAACGTCTTGCCCAGCAACTCTCGAAGCAGTCATGCAAGCTCGTTAACCATGCTTCCTCGCATACACTTCACGACTTAACAGCGCTTGAGACAGTGTGTCCTTAACAACGTTAGCCTTTTCGCTGTGAAACTAGCAAAGTAAAAAAAAAAAAAGAGCCTGACGGCAAGCGGTTTCCTTTGCTCGAAAGGCTCCCTACTAGAAAGAAGCACTACCTTGTTTTTTTTTTTTTCATTAATACTTTTGTTTGAAGACAGGCAGTAGCAAAAAATAAAGACGCGAACGACAACGAACGTTAAAGCACGCAATCCATTAGCATACCATCGTGCCTTTTTTTTAATAGAAGACATTAATTATAGATCGACTCAACACTATCTGACTTCTCGTTTGCATATAATTAAACGCGCACATTTATATTTTCTTGAGCTAAAGATTGTTCCTGAAGAGAAGAAAATAATGACAGCAGACTTGTGCAACCCTGCAGAATCACAACCCAATTTCCAGCGAAGCTGCTTATTTGGAGCAGTTGCAAAAAAAAATTCGGTTGCCCGTAATCAAATCACGTACTTCAAAACATTGCCCGTGCATGATAATCCTGTTTGACTGGTCCGTTTCAAATATTGCGCGCATATAACGCTTTCGAACACTTGTTAAACAATTTTTACAAGAGCAGTATAGTTCATCCACGCACAGTTAACTACCCAAGAACATTGGCCATAATTTTCTCCCAAATTTCACTAGGTGTCGTTTTCATTTCCCCGAGGGCAGCAGGGCCAACACCACGTTGTCCGTAAAAGACATCGATTTATAACGCTCCGTATAGCTTACATACGTAATTTTCTACTAAGGCTGTAATTTGTCCACACACTTCAAACTTAGTCTACACATTACGCATAACCTGCCCCTCATTTTAAACAACTACAAACAATGCGTATTATTATTATTATTATTATTATTATTATTATTATTATTATTATTATTATTATTATTATTATTATTATTATTATTATTATTATTATTCACCAAGGACACCGGGGAAACATACTACGAACCTCATATAACGCATAAAAATAGAGAGAAATAAATGGAGGGTTCAATAATTATTTGCAACAATTCTAGCCAAGCCAGGAACGTTTTAAAGCTTCTTCACATATTCACTTAACATGACCCCAATTTCCATCAAACATAGACTTGGCGCGCTATAACGCAAAGCTATTCCAAACAGTGCCTATTAGGTTTCTGCGATCAGCGCCCCTTCACGATTGGTCCAACATTTTTCTGACCACTGCCACTTTGCCTGTCCGTCACGCGAAGTCACGAAAACTCCGAAAGCTCCCGATCTGATATGGCGTGCACACACTGATTATGCATAATTAAACTGAACAAAACAAAAATAATTCTTTCCGATTCTACACCTTTTTTTTTTTTTTGTCATGCATTATCCCTCCGCTATTGGTGAAACGTTTTCGGGCAGCACCCATTTTGCCTGTCTGTCACGTGACGTCACAAGATCGCGAAAACTCTCCCCGTGCACGCATTAAAGGTGCATTAATATGCCGAACAAAACTGAATTTTTTTTTTCGGAATAGCCGGAGACTGCTCCGTTCCGAAAGAAAGAAGGGAATAGAAAGTGTGTGCCTATACCCGTGGTGCCTACCAATCATTCGGACACTGGCTACTCGTAGTTGCCGGGGACCGTGAATTTATTTGCGTATAATAATAATTTTCTCATGGCAGTATAAAGTTGCCAAGCCCTTTCGGCACGTTTACGACATTGCTCTGCCAACACTTGTTCGCTGAGGATCTGTTTTAGCAGCATTCTTAACCCCCTCGTTGCGTGCCGCCGCGATTTTCGACCAGCCACCGCAAGCTTAGCAAGGGAAAGCGGGACAATTGCAACAGGCGGCCAACAACCTCCTCTTCCGGTTATCTACTTTCACGGCTCTATAGCTCGGCCTTACCGAAGCCCTCACCACTATACTGCGTCGTACTCGCCTCTCGTGAGCCACTTAGATAAGAAACAACTGTCGAGATGGGCAATGCGTTTTGAAAGCAAACAAATGTGACCTCCTATAAAGGAGGAGAGTGCTTGATTGGTTGGTTGCCTGTGTCGGCGGTTACGTAAATTTGACGTTGGGAGTTTGGAATAAAAACAGATTGGAATAGTTTTGCGTTATAGGACCCTTGGTGTAACGTTTCGTTATCACTGGACATTGGTAAGCATAGCTGACAACGGCCGTATATATATGACACTTTCAAATACTTACATAAGAAATTACTTCGAAGGCAGTATTAATTCCACACGCATTTCTCTTCGTACCCAGATTTTCCGTAGCCCGATCCCTTTCCTCATTTCCGCTAAATTTTGTTTCGGTGGCATGTGTAATTCTGCCAGGGAAACGGGCTAAAATTTGCGCGCTCGTAAAACACTCAAAATACCCGGCGCGTATGCATACGTAATTTAGCGCAAAGGCCGCCCATTAACGCCCCCACTTTCAACTGTTTCTACACACCACTGATTATCTGGCCTTACTTTCACCAATAATGAACAAAATGTCTCGTTTATAGTTCGCCGAGTTCGTCGGGCAAATGTCGCATAACGCATGGAAATACCGAAAACTTCGAGAATACGATAATTATTTGTAACATTCCTAGTCAGGCCAGTAGCGTTAAAATTTGGCGATGCATTGCACTTAAGATGCCTTGCAATTCTATTAAATATAAACTTTGTGTAACGCAGATCTCTTTCGGGACATTGAAATACGTAGCTTAAAATTATAACTGCAGCGTGACACTTTCTAACATTTGCTTAATAAATTCCTAGCAAGACCTGTATATTAATTCGGTGTGACACCCGTTTATCTTCGCACACTGATTTGCCACGGATTGCACAGGCCGTGATTAGCCAAAACATTGTGAATTTTGCCTACACATAACCCATAACGTGCCCTTTAATTTTGTAAAATTAGAACTTTATATGTAACGTATAGATGTTCCCTCGGAAAACCGGAAAATATATATCGTAAGATGGCCATATAACGCTCTCGAGCGTTGGTAAAAGAATTTTTCACAAAGGCTGTACTTGGTTCACATGAATTTAACTTCGCACACAAATTAACTGCCACAAAAGCTGTGATATCAACCTGCAGCGACTAAACACTTATTGCTCGCCACCGACAAAAGATACTGCTTACTTCAACGAAGTATAAACACCGCGGCTCACATATTTCACCGAGGAGACCGGAGAAAAAGGAGCTACATTACTCGTGAAACGCGTCAAAATTGGTAAAAAACGACCATTCGGGATTTTTTTTTAACAAATCATTCAAATGCAAACGTCAAGCTTTCCGTACACGGCCACCGCAACACGGATATGCCAGGAGGACCAAACACTGCTGCTCGGAACAGGCCAAAAATATACGCTGTTTGATATGCGGTAATCGCCTTAGAAAAGTTCCGGACCACAGATGATGAAAGCGCGCAAGCCCACTGCTGGTGTATCCACCCTTCGCCGCTGCTGGTGGCAACGATCCACGCAGCTCAAGTCAATTTGCGCGTCACGGTCAGCACCGCCAGCACGCGGGGCGTGACCGTATTTGCGTATATCAGACACAGCGGTTCGTGCGCATTATTATGCGCGTGCGCTGCGCGAGGTTTCTAGTGCGAGTCTGCTCGGGCAATTCGAGAGGGCGGCTTCCTGAAAGAGGACCCCCCCCCCCCTCCCCCGAACCACGCCAGCGTCACATACATGTAAGCAAGCCCAATGGGTCCGTTGCCCGGCCGCGTGAGTATAGGCATGCTGAAAACAGGCTGAATGGATCAAGCCTACATACAAACGAGTAAAAGTTAGGAAGGCAAAATTCAAATGAAGGACATTGTACGCGGAAACATACATCACACGTTGCATGATATGCAATCGTCATACATTCATCGCAACAGGCGCAATAACAAGAAGAACGACTAAAGCAACATGATGAAGATACACGAATGTGAGATGCACGGCCAGCAGTATTTTTGCGCCATTTGGATTTACTTAGGAAGTAGTATTATAGTAGTAATTAATGTTTCTGCACCGGCACCGTAATCAGCAGCTTCACTTCATCGGGATAAGATTATAGAGTGTCTGCGGTAACCTGAGAGGATCGAAAAACCACATCGTCGAACCAATATTGATTTTATGCATTGATACTCGAGGACGGAATGCACATTTTATCGTCTCAAGCCGCGGTTCGAAGAAGCTGTCGGTCATTTTCACAAGCCGTCTGAAGTTAGAGGCCCAAGTATAGAAGAATGCATAGAAAGACAGGGAGGCTAACCATGCAAACGCATAGTTCTGGTTAGTGACCCTGCATATCGCGCAACGAAGGCGTTTTTAAACTTGCTCCAAAGACACTGGTCCCAACGAGATACCATAATTCGCCGAGTGGTGTGGGGTGTTTCGTGCAAGGTGTGTATCTGTCGGGCACCGTGGATATAATTTCATTTTTCATCATGCCCATCTGGAGTAACATGCTATAGGCATGCCGCCATGCAAAGCTCTCCAGGAATCATTCTCTCTCTCTGTCTTTGATACACGGGTAAATGGGTAGGGGAATAAAAAGAGAAAGCTAGATGATTATAAACGATGCGAACAGCGTACGCAATCCAGCCGTAGCAGGCAGCGTTCTCAAAGTCTATTATGTAGGCCCGTGGACCTCGGAAACTTCAGCATAACCAGACAATAAACACAGAAGCCAAACCAGCTATTCTAGACGCGGCTGCCAATGTATATAACTGAGAAAGAAAAACTTGTCATCTAACGGGCAGTACTATAGCACGAAGCTGTGACATACGGGTTTCTCAGAAAGAAAGCTGGAGAAAATTAGGGGGGGATGTCCTGCATGGTTCGTTCATCAAACCAGGTTCCAGGGGCGGTTGCTTTACCAAGCGGTCTAGTTGGCAAAGCGGCCGCCTCAGGAAGCTGTCGGTCCCGGATTCTATATCCTGACCACAACAAGTTTTCCTTCAATTTCGAAGCCGTCTTTTCGAGAAACCCGCATGGGTTTCCTTTGTGGCGTCTTGCTGAAGCATGGGTATGTGGAATGAGAATTCTTACCTCTCAAGAATTTTGCGCTATATCGCGAGGATTTAGATAGAACTGATTTGCTATATGTAAGCGTATATCAAGTGAAAGTTGAGTAATAACTGCAAGAAAAAATCAAATAAAAATATATAAATAACAAACTGTGGTTGTTCTGACATACTTCTCACACTGCGGTGCAAGTAAATTATAAAGAAACCGCCTGTGCTAACATTGTGCATCTATATATTATGTATAATACAGAGGGCTCGCCCCCAGCAATGCTTGTTATCCTTGTGAACGGACGTAATGCTGCACAATTATTTACTAATATCGGCACTTTTAATAATATCTGCGCGTCGGCGCCTTGCAGCAGGCCAGAAGTGGTTGCACTAAAACGCATGCGAGTAACAGGGTCGTGTGCTATATAGGTTGTTCAATTCACTGCGACTTAGTCTGCCCCGCCACAAGTGTGGCACACAAAGTATGCCACGAGCGCGCTCCCACTCACATACATGCCTCACTCGCATGCAGTCCGTGTCTTCTAGTGCCACCCCCCACCCCCGGCACAGTATGAATTATGGTTATCAGGCTTGTATACATAAGAATGAACACAGGGGAGGAGGAAAGAGAAAGGCAGAAGGCAGGGAGGTTAACCAGAATACCGCCCGGTTGGCTACCCTACACCGGGGGGATGGGAAAGGGGAACACGAAGATGACAGGGAGAGAGAGAGAGAGGAAGGAAGGAAAGAAGGGGAATTAGCGGTTAGTTCGCTGACGCGTGTGTTATTGCACTAATAGTCACAGACGTTGGCACAATCCCGTCGTGAACACAGAGAGGAGAAATAGATATAGCTGGAAACTGCCACCGTGCGTGGAGGGGCAAAATGCGTGCCGACATCTAAAAGAAAACAGAAAAAGGTATGTACAAAAGAATAGTGAGTGAAGTGAGAGAGACAGAGTCTGACAACAGGTCTTTTTGCCAGCCACACACTCCTGTTTACTTGTATGTTTAAGCGGAAAGCCAACAAAACATCTATCTGCACGCAACGCTCACTGGAACTCGGGAAATGTAGAAATCATGGCTATGTTTCCGCAGCAGCCGCCACCGCAACAGCAGGAAGAGCCACACGCGGTCGCGAAGCCGCGCGCCCAGAACACGGTCGCTTTTTTCACTTGCGTCTTCAACCTGCCGAGAAAAAGAAACAAAGCAAACGAAAGAACGGAGACGAATAAAACGGCGACCGCATTTCTTCTCGCCGGGTTGTCGATTTTTGCTACAAGTCAAAATACTTGTAGAGGAACCATTTCACCAGCTAACCCTGAGCCTATTATATCTCTATATACCCGCGATCCTCTTTCCCTTGAGGCATCGGCGCTAGCAGGCCTCAGCCATTAAAAAGAAAAGAAAAAAATTAACAATGAAATAAAGTTTATAACGTCATCTTCAATTCCCTGCGGGATACGATAAGGTTTCCATGCTAAATTTTGTCGTTATTTTTGTTCCAGTAATTTTTTACTTCCATGATTATCTCTGTTCCGCTTACTTTTGACGTACGTGCTGTCACCCACCCTGAACTCTTCGTTCTCTCTCCTACTCTGTTCCTCAGATGTGTTTCTCTTTCACTGCCTCCTCGTGTACTTCCTCATTCCTGGCGTATCCTATACACGTTAGGTAGCGCTATTTCTCTCGGGCATAATAATAAGGAAAACGAAAAACGGTGACGAAACGGAGAGTCCGAAGAAAGCGATGGCCCCCGTGCGTATCGGGTTATGGGGGTCGCGCCGCGCGTGGCCAGTGCACGTCGCCGGCTTCGCAATCCTTCCGGCAACCTTCAATCCTCTTCAACTCGGCCGTGAACGATGAGCGAAGCGCTCTCTCACTCACTGGCTCCGGTCCAAGGCTCGCGAAGCCCCGTCTCTAGCCGCACCGACCGCAGGGCGCTTTGCCGGGAGACGGAACTCGGCGCGCCGCGGGAGAGAGGTGGGGGCAAGTGCGTCGCGGCTGCGCTTCCTTGCTGCGGCCGCCAAATTACCCGGGCTCGCGCGAGCGTCATCCGAACGTGCGCTGTCTCGACACCCAGCCTTGTATCCGCACGCACGGAAACCGTCCGGTCTCGCGACGCTCACAGCGCACGCTCACGTGTATTGCTGGCGCCGTGATGTCTCCGATGTATACACTGTTTGCGGACGCCTTTGGCGGGCTTGTCTCCTAGTGGTTCTGACATTATTGTGTCGGATGTACGAGGAATGAAGACACGTTCATATAAAGGATTAGTTGCGTAGCTACAATAGCAGGCGAAAGCTCTAACAAAAGGCTAACGCGGCCTTAAAGACAATTTAGACAATTTCGTCTACGGCGCCGAACCGATAGCGTCATCGCACCGGCTCGCCATCGCACAAGCGAATTCGAAAACGGACGCACCAGCACCACGGCAGCGTGGCTTCATCACCCTCAAGCCCGAAGGAGGGTTTCGGTGTTGTGGTTCGGTATGTTTACGTTTGTAAAGTATGAAGGTGGTCGTCTGGCACATTGGCACGGGACAAGATCTTCCTCCACTCCCAGGGACAACGATGCCGAGAAAAAAAAAAAAAAAGTGACAGTTTTCTTGTCAGGCTTCTTCCCGTGGCCTGCGACACTGCCCGTTCGATATCGGAGGCCACGATAAATCAGTTAGGCCCGTTCAGGGAAGGTGAGACTTGTATTGCATAACCAAAGGTCGTCGTGGCAGCAACAGATAGCGCACATAAATTAGGCAGCCCCACCCCGAGGCGTCGGTACTATGACCCCATAGCAACAGTTAACAGGAAACCGCAGTATTCCTACCCATTGCGGGCTCGGTTGCACTTTTAGAAAAAGAAAAACGCCAGAGTAGTTATATACCTAGTGTCACACCGTTTGCTATCTCAGTATAACTGCACTTGGTAACGATAGAGTTAGTAACATAACTGACTAAACAAGGTATTCACTGGTACTAATGGGTCTCGGCTACAAATTCCCAATGCACTTAGCACCCCCGGGTTCAAAGTTTCAATTCTATAACACATACAGTATATCGGACCCACTGTGGAATACGCCACAGGTTGTCCGATATATGCAGTAGAGGGGAGAATCTTCGCATGAGGAGGTGCTAACTGCATGCGTTTGGAATTGGTAGCTGAGACCCAGTAGTAACAGTGATTACTTTGTTTAGTTGGTTACGTTACTAACTTTATCGTTACCAACTGGCGTTATGCTAAGGCAGCAAATGGTGCGACACTAGGTCTACTACGACATTTTTTTTTTCGAACTTCGAACAAATCATGGACCAACTAGCTCATCTAGTCCAGTTATTGCAGCTTATTAGGTAAGTTACGGGTGGAGTACGTGGGAAAGGGACACTATTGAATCCGCCTTTTAGCGTATTTTGACGCACGTGTAAGCTTCATTCTCGCCTCTCTGACCATTCATCGCATTGGCTAAGCCGGATTGCCACGAGAAAAAGCAAAAGAAAAAAAATAAATAAATGAAATACACGCTTTTAACCACAGTTACCATATAGCCCACTGAGCCCAACCACGCTTCATCATAATCAACCCATTTAGGTTCAGGACGAAAGCCTATCTTAACCAGCGATCTCCATTTATTCTTGCTCTCTGTGCGTCATTTGACATGTTCCTGGGCCTGAAAGGTTCAAGATTCCTTTGATTCCATCTATAATCATCTGCCAGCCTCGACTGCGTTTTCTTTCCACTGGCACCCACCCTGTTTTTGCGGGGCTGTTACTATCGCCTGCCATGCTTTGTGAAAGCGGTGCAGAAACTTGCCGCATAGGCCGGGCCGTCGACTGTGCCCGTTCTGTTCTGTCGGGCAGGGAGGGCGTCGGACCTGCCTCGGTGGAGCATCACAGTCGTTACACATTGTAAGAGACGATGAGAATGACAAGCCGTTCAATAGGGTTACTAAATACGAAAATGCGATCCGCTTTCGCGACGTGGATTGCGGGAGGGGGAGAATAGGATTCGGAATTAGGGGCCTTGTATACACCACCTTCGGCCGCAGGCTCAAATTATACAGGGTGTTTCAGTTAACTTGGGCCAAACATTAAAAATATGCAAATGGGGGGGGGGGGGGGTTACGTAGCTGGACAGAACCAAGGAATGTTGTTTGCCGTCGCGTAGAGATACTCGGGTTGTTTTTTGCATTCCGCCTAATTAGATCATTAGTCCTAATTAAATAATTAATTAATTAACGGCTCAATTATTATAATTACATGAAAAGAGCCAATGAGAAAATTGTAGAGCAACATGAGAGACTCCCGATACAGCTTTCTGTTGCTCAATACGTGCGACATAAAAGTGTATTCCCGAGCGTGAAAGAAGCCCGCGAATAGACGCAAAATTGCCGCGCGACTGGCCGCTCGAGGCAGTTCGCGTGTATTCGCTGGCGTCTTTGACGCTCGGAAAAACACTTTTATGTCGCACGTATTGAGCAACAGAAAGCTGTATCGGGAGTCTCTCATGTTGCTCTACAATTTTCTCATTGGCTCTTTTCATGTAATTATAATAATTGAGCAGTTGATTTATTAATTATTTAATTAGGGCTAATGATCTAATTAGGCGGAATGCAAAAAAAAAATAACCCGAGTATCTCTAAGCGACGGCAAACAACATTACCTTGGTTCTGTCCAGCTACGTAGCATTTGTATATTTTTAAAGTTTGGCCCAAGTTAACTGAAACACCCGGTATGAGAGTGGCGCATGCTATGAGGCCTATCCAGAAATATGCCCACTATGCTTTTATTTATTTATTTATTTATTTATTTATTTATTTATTTATTTATTTATTTATTTATTTATTTATTTATTTATTTATTATTTATTGTTTCCTCACCGCCAGTACATTAAAAGATCAGGGCCGCTGCCGCGACCCAATTTACTGGTGGGTAAATGTACCAACGTGCACCCGGCGGGATGACGTAGAAGCTTCGGCGTTGCGCTGCTAAGCCCGGGGCGCGGGATCAAATCCCAGCCGCGGCGGCTGCATTTCGACGAGCGCAAAATGCAGAAAGACCCGTGTGCCGTGCACTGGGTGCACATTAAAGAACCCCAGGTGGTCAAAATTAATCCGGAGTCCCTCACTATACGGCGCACCTCATAATCGTATCGTGGTTTTGGCACGTAAAATCCCAGAATTTAATTTCATTTTATTTGTCTCTCGGCAGCCGGATGCTAAGAGACGGGTCAGGTTGCTACAGAGATGCGAGATATTTGCCAGTGCAACTGGACGTGACAGTGAGAGCGGCAGCGTATACGACGCTGGGCAACAACTCGTTGAATTACGACGCTGAAGTTCTAGACTTGAGGGTTTCTGCGGTCCGTTTCCCATCACAGTCTCCGATGAATTATAACTGATAAATGCGTCTCGCTCCTTTCATCCAGTGCTTGCTCTTCGTTCGTGGTCTTGTCTCTTGCTTACCATAATTTATATCTCGCTGTCACGTGAGGACGCATCACTGCGGCCCTGAGCTCACGCGTAACCACGCAGGATATATAGTTAGTCTCTTCCGGGGCGTGCCTGCTCAAGGGGCGCGAGACGCAGTCGTTTTTTCAGCGTGCTTCGGAGCTGTCGACGCCTGCGGCTCTAAACGGAGCAGTCATAGATAACCGAAGCCACGCAGCAGCGGCGTAGGCAGTTGGGTTGGCTGAGACGCATACAGCTGTTGGATGCTGTTGAAAAACAGAGCAGCTTGAGAAAACGTAAAAACGTAAAATACGGACGGCTTCCGACAGGTGGCCCGTCCTCTTCGCAAGTGCGTAGCACTTTGTTTTTGCGGTCGCTCATTCATATACGTAGCATCTCTTCTTAATCCGGAAGGCAGTCGCAACTATACTCGCCACATGGATGCGAGACACTATAAGCAGGACGTCGCTGCAACGCGCTACAGATTTTAACCGGCTCACAGCTGAAACTGGGTCACCGTAAAAAGAAACTGGGTCGGCATGATTCGAGGATTACGTTCGTACATTGCTATTATATTCGACTCGCGACACGATCGATTCTGCTGGTGACAGCGGCGCGGCCCGCGGCGTTATAGCCAGCCAGCGTTGAAAGATTAGAAAGGAAGGATTTGAGTGAAGTAAAGAATTGGAATAAAGACGGGAGCCCATATAGAAAAGCTGCTATAGGACCACGGCCAACATTTACTCGTCGAAACACGTGTGCTGGCTGCTATTAAATGTTTCTGGAGGTCACTCATATTGCGGAAAAATGCTATAGCATAAGAAATGCACGGGAGTTTTACTTGGTGAAAATAACTCTGTACCTATGTGCAGTGTATATTGTATCTATATTGTATGGACGTTTCTCTCATGTGACATCTGTGTTTTCAACATTCATATTGCCATTTTGTCATGCACTTTTCTCTCTTATGCCAGCTTGTGTATCTGTACTCTATATGTAGTGTTTGTGACACTTATATTGAGTCAATTTATAATGCGGTATATTATTATGCCTTTTGCTATTTTTGCTGATATCGTGTGAAGCATTGCCACGTCACCACCGTGAGAAGGTGTAACCGCCACCATCCGTTGGTACCATTATCCCTTATTATTCATATCAGAAAAAAAAAAAAGAAGTGATCTTTTATCTTTGCGAACGGGCATCTGAATATAAAAAAAAAAGCAAAGAGCGTGAAACCCGTTCATTTTGACACAAATACCTCTACCTGTCAGTACCAACTACGAAACCTTTCTCGTCTTTCTCGTAGTACTAGCGAAACGCCTTTCTGTGCCTTAATTACCTGTACCAAGTCTTGCCTTCGTTAAACTTCCCCCTCCTCTCTCTCTCTCTCTCTTTTTTTTTTTTTTTTCGCGTGTTGCACCAGTTCGTCCCTGACCGATGCTCTTGACATCGGCGAGCGAGCTTACCACGCACGATGTTCAGGGAACGCTGTGTGGCTCTTTGCCAGGCGCTTACATTGTAAACAGAGTCCCGCACAGAGCTGCCAGGTATACAATGAAAAACAAAGCCGGCCTGAAGAAGATAAATGGCTATTGACGCAGGCATCGCACGAACTCAAATCTGTGCAGCGTGGCGAAAGCGACCAGTAGCGTTAGGCTAGTTCAACCGCGAGTAACCCGAGCGAGTGCTCCTCCATTGTATACGGCTGTAAATCCTCCTGCGCGCACGACGCCTGCTGAATGGAAGGATCATGGAAGGATTAGCGCCGCAGAATGGGTAAGCGTTTCTTCTTTCCCCGAGGCAAGCAGCTATAGCCGCGGTTCTCGTTCCTGATTGTCTGACGCGACCTGTAACTTTCACTGCACTGCCTGGAGCGGCAGCCTCGAGGACCGGAACCGAACGAAGAAACCGCAGAAGCGGCTCGATTAAGCAAAGCACTGGAAGGAGGGGACAAGTACACAAGAAAGGCGTGCTATAGTAGACTGTGAGCACTGCCACTGTATATGGGCTGCATGCCAGGGCTATACTTAGAACGCGAAAGCTTTATATACGGGGAGAGGCAAACTTTCTGCTTAT